>NW_023597055.1:5704421-5731853 GCF_011947565.3 Pollicipes pollicipes
CGCCGCCACCCTCGACCAGGTGTGCGACGAGTTCGAGCTGAAGCGCGGCGAGCTGGTGCTGCACGACGCCGGCTCGGCCGAGCGGCGCCGCACGCGCGAGGTGCTGCCGCTGCCGGTGGCCAACGAGCCGCCCCAGGGCCACGTCTGGGACAACCGCAACGGCTCCTGGATCCTGGAGAAGGACGGCAAGCAGCAGGCGTTCTTCGAGGTGGAGACGATCGTGGCGCGCCGCCAGAATGCCGCCACCGGCCAGGCCGAGTACCTGATCCGCTGGAAGGGCTACACCGAGTGAGTGGCCGCGCGCCCGCTCCGCGGCGCCGGCCGGCCCCTCGGCTCGTGTGCACGCTGACCGCGGAGGCTGCGTCAGTCTCCGCGCGCCCTTGCCATGGGGAGCCGCGTGTGGCCCAGCGGCCGCGTGATCGTGCGGGCTTCTCCTGAGTACGGGGCACTACCGGGATCAGCTGGACGACTGGGGGCAGGGAAGGTTTAGCGTGCGGGGATGTGTGTTCCTGCATACGCCGCTACATAGTGACCGTTTCCAGTAATGTGAAGCCTACGTGGTTTGTTGGATGTCTGGATGCTTGCATCAGGATTGGTCTTGTTCAGTGTTGACAGCTGTCGTGCGTTGACTGTAAGGCCGATGGTACGTTACGTAACCACCTGCCTGTGGTACCTCCATTTACTCGTACTCTCCCCCCCCCCCCCCCCCCCCCCCCCCCCCCCCCCCCCCCCCCCTCTTGCTGGGCCCCTGTTATGCGCCAGTTTGGCTTGACTGCCGTCTTGCCATGACACTGTAGCAGGATCATCGCGGATGATATTGGTGCCAGTCAGTGTCATGCAAAGTGCCTGTGTCAGTCAACGTGTCATATTGTCAGTGTCAGTCATCGTGTCAGAGTGTCAGTGCTAGTCAGTGTCAGGGGGCAGCATGCCGTCACCGTTCCGGTGAGACCCGGGGACCCGGAGACCTCTGATACGTCCCGTCCCCCTTGCCCCGCTCGCGTGACCCCGGCGTCCGCCCCTCCCTGGTGATGTCGCCGAGGAGCGACGCCACGTCCGTGGGGTGCTCCGCGTGTGACGTCACACCCCTCCCGGCAGCTCGTGGAACACGTGGGAGCCGGAGGCCAACCTGGAGTGCACGGCCACGCTGGCGGCGTTCTCGCAGCACTGGGACACGCTGTCGGAGAGTGAGCGGCGCCGCATCATCGGTACGGCGCCGGCACGTGTGGCACCCTCAGGTGGAGTGGCACCCTCGGGTGGAGCGGCACCCTCAGGGGGGGGGGGGAGGGGGCTGGCGGCGAGGAGCGCCGAAAGCGAGGTCCGTGCTGTGACCTCCGGGGAGGGAGTCTGCCGTTGTCGCCGTCGCTGCCGATTGGCGCTGCTGTCGCCCGCGTGACCGGTGTGGCTTTACTGTCCCGTGTCGCCGTGCGTGTCGCGCGTGCCTGGCGCGGCTGTCCCGTGACGGCCGCCGTGCCCGCCTCTCTCTCCCGGCAGCGGACATGAGTCCGGTGTCTGCGGGGCCGCCTGGCCGCCGCCGGTGCCCCCGTCGCCGGCGGAGCCGCCCCGCCGCCGGTGGAGCCGCCCCCGCCGCGTGGAGCCGACCGGCCGCCGGCGCCGGCGCCGCCGCTTCTGGCAGTGGAAGACGCGCCGGAGGTGAGTGGCGCCGCCTGAGGCCGGCGCTCTGCGTCGCCAGCCGAGCTCGCGCCAGCTGACGGCGGACGGACTGAGGGGTGGACCGACGCGGCATCGGTCGTGGGTGTGCTTTTCGAACCGGCTCGCTCGCTGTTGGCCTGGCGTGCAGCTCCCCCGCCTCCGTGCGTTGTGTGCTTCCGTATTCCCGTGCCTTACGTTGTCCTCGGCAGCGTGCGGCGCCATATTCTGAACCAGATCCTTCATTTCAGTAACCAGCGCACTCTGGACTCAATGGTGAAGGAGCGAGGGTCGCCGGCGTCGGCCTCGACTGAGACGGCGCCCGCTGCGGCGGCTGGGGCGGCTGCGACGGACTCGCCGGCCGGCGGCGCCTCCCCCGCCGCCGAGACGCCTCGCATCTCACTGCGCGTCAAAGCCGAGTTCGCTTTCATGAAGGAGACGGCCGGCGTCAGCAAGGCGTCGGAGCCGGAGTCGGAGCCGGAGCCGACGGCCGGCGACGGCAAGGAGCGGAGGTCGGCGCGGTAAGAGGGCAAGAGGTCGACGGAGAGTCACACAGGATCAGAGTTACAAAGTCGCGCCGGATCAGAGCTACACTGAAAGAGTTACACTGTCATCGGCATAGAGTCATAACACGGGCACAGAGTAACATAATTGCACCGGGACAGAATAACTGAGTCATGTCGGCAGTCATAAGGCTGACACAGAGTGACAGGGTCACACCGACACACAGCCGTACTGCTGGCACAGAGCTACAGTGACGCTGGCACAGTGGCCAGCTGTGTCGACATGAGACGTTCAGTAAATAACGGGTGCCGGAGACGCGCTCCGACGTCGGGCGCAAACCTGCGCATTTTGTGGCCGTTGGTGGAACAGATAGTGCGTTGGAGAAGTCGTAAATCGTCACGCTTAGCTCGGCTGCTTCTGACAGCATTAACGGCCGCTGTACTAAAATTTGGAAAACGGCGACTCCGCCGGTCTCTGGCTGCTGTGACTTCGTCGCCGCCAGTGTCTTGGAGATGCCGTAAATTGTCACGCTTGGCTCGGTTACTTCTGCCAGCATTAACCTCCGCTGTACTTAAAGTGTGGAAAGCGGCGAATCTGCCGGTCCGACCTCTGCGACCTCGTCGCCAGCGTCCTCCGGTGCCCGTGCGTCAGCGCGCCTCGAACGGGCGACGGCCTGACGCGGCCGGGCTGCTATGTTGCAGGTCCACCAAGGCGAAGGCCAACGCCCTTTTCAAGGAGTGGCTGCTGTCGCCGAAACAGATCACGATGAAGGCGATGAAGGAGTCGCTGGAGCAGGCCGACGACGGCGCAGGTGCGTGAGCGCTCGCCCTGACCGCGCGAGCGTGACCAGTAGGCGCGCTGCCGGGCCGCGATCAACGGCGGGGCGGGCCACAGTCACCGCGTGGCGGGCGGCGGGGCTGCAGCTGCTGCGATAGGCGCGCCAATCCGGGACTGTGCTCGCCATCACGGACGTGCTATTGAGCAGCGTACAGTTGCGGGTTTCGGCTTCGTACAAGAGTGTGAAGTGAGATTTCTGTCGTGGTGTGTGCATCGTCATCGACCGCGTTTTGTATGTCGCAGGGCTGGACGCTCGGGAGCTGATGCCGGCGGCCGCCCGGGCGCCTGCCGCCGCGGCCGCGGCGCCGACCCCGGCGGCTGCGGCGGCCGTGGCAGGCCGCGTCCGCCGCCGGCCCAACCTCAAGCCTGGCGCGCGTGCTGCCCTACGGCGGCCAGCGCCGGCTGGACGAGTTTGTGTCGCGGGGCGGTGGCGGCGGCCGCGCTGGGCAAGGCTGGCGGCGCCACCGTTCCTGCTGCAGCGGCGGGTTCCACCGACTCCGCCCCTGTCCCGGCCCCGGCCCCGGCCCCGGCCCCGGCCACGGCACGGCCACGGCCACGGCCACGGCCACGCCTCCGGTCCCGGCACCTGTCCCAGCCCTGGCCCCGGCTCCTGCCTCGCCCGCGGCCTCGTCCCCAGCTCCGGCTTCGGCCTCCGCCACGGCCCCGGCTCCTGCCTCGCCCCCGGCCTCGTCCCCAGCCCCGGCTCCGGCCTCTGCCACGGCCCTGGCTCCGGCCTCGCCCCCGGCCTCATTCCCAGCCCCGGCAGTAGTACTGACCCCGGCTCCTGCCCCGGACCCCGCCCCTGCCCCTGCTTCGTCCTTAGCGTCAGCCCCTTCGCCTGTCGCAACTCCAGCATCAGGCCCAGCTCCAGCCGTGGCGCCCGTCCCTACCGCCAGCTGCGCCGGAGGAGGAGCCGACCAGCGTCGCCAGGATGCGGGAGGAGCAACTACCGGAGGCTGGACCGGAGCGGCCGTCGACGCCGAAGCTTCGGCCGGCGGTGGCACGCGTCGGTCGCCCTCGCGCGGCAGCCGAGACCCCCGGACCCTGCGACGCGTTTCGCCCGCCGAGGCGACGGCGGCCGACGCGCCGCCGAGCGGGGCAGTCAAGACGCGCGCCTCCACTCGCGACGCGCGGCTGGACGAGCGCCGTACGGATGGGGACGAGCCGGAGCGGCGACGCACGAGCAGCGACGAGCCGGAGCTGCGGCGGATCGCAAGCGAGACGGAGCGACTCCGGAAGCTGGACGAGGAGCTGAGACTGCTGGACGAGGAGGAGGAGGATGAGGCACCGCAGGAGGGTCTGCGGGAGGACTCTGAGACCGATCCAGCGCCGGCGCCGGCCGAGCAGGCTCCAGCGTCTCCGGCGATCTCGGAGCGGTTCACGAAGCTCGCCAAGGCGCCGCCGGAGCCGGAGCCGGAGCCGGTCCCGGATCCGGAGCCAGCGCCGACGCCGCTACCGGCGCAACAGGCGCAGCCAACGTCGCCCAGGAAGAGGGGTCGGCCGCCCAAGCACGCCAAGACGGCGGGGTCGCCGGCGGCCGCGCCGCCCGCCCGCACCGAGGCGGGGCCGGCCGGCGACTGTCGACCGGCCCAGAAGCGGCGCCGCTCGCGCGAGCTGGCCGCTGCCGTCGACTCCGGAGTCGGCAAGCGACAGCGCAAGGTTCCCAAGCGCTTCCTCGACGAGGACACTCTGTACTTCCCGGACACGGGGCCGGCGGCGCCGCGCACGCCGCAGCCGCCGCCGGTCCACGGCAGCGTGGCCGCCGCGCATTGGTGGGGAGACGTGTTGGACGGCGAGGTGGAGGCGGAGGGCACGCCCGAGCCGAGGCCAGGGCCGTCAGCGCCGTCCTCCTCCGGGAGGAAGAGGAGCGGCGGCGAGGGCGAAAGGGAGCAGGACGCGCCACGGCCCATTACTTTCCAGACGCCGAATAAAAGGAAGCCAATGGTGTTTGTCTCGCCCATCCGCAAAGATGACGCGCAGCCGCCCCCGGAGCCATCTAGCGGCGTTGTCAGGAAGCTTAAGTTGAACGCGCGGTCGGCGGGCGTCGTGCTCAAGTCGAAGGCGATCAAGATGCTTGTAAAGCCGCTGAGGCAGCGCGCCAGCCTGCCGGAGCCGGTGACGGAGCCCATGACTATACTGGACGCCAACGCCGATGTGGTGATCGAGGACGGACCAGTTATCATCAACGAGAAGGGCGAGCTGGTGCCGGCGCGGTCAGTGGCCAAGACCTCGCCGCAGGGCGCCCGGCTCGCCCGACCCGCCGCCAGGGTCGTCAAGTTCACCACGCCTCTCCCGCCCCGGCCATCTGCGCCACCAACTCCCGCGCCGCCGCCGCCGCCATCTTCTCCGCCTCCTCCGCCGCCGCCGCCGCCGCCGCCGCCAACGGCTGCTCCGGAGGCGCCAACGCCGACGCGGCGCGGCCGACCGCCGAAGAACGCGTCGGCGCCGGCCAAGACTGCCGCCGCCGGGCAAGAAGCGTGGCCGCAAGCCGAAGCCGCCGCCAGGAGCCGGAGCCGGCGCCGGCGCCGCCGCCCGCCGAGGAGGAGCCGGAGGAGGTGACGCTGGACCTGAGCGCGCTGATGGGCGCCGCCGACCACGGCGCCGCCGCCGCCGAGCTGGACGCCGACGTCGGGTACTTCGACGTGAACGGACAGTTCGTTGAGCGCTCGCCGGTGAAGAGTGACTGGAGCAGCTCGCGCTTCTCGGTCGAGGCGTCTGCCGCTCAGGACGACGGTAAGCGTCGCCGGAGGCTGCCAGGGGACGCCGGGGGCCGCCAGGGTGCCCTGCCGTCCACCCGGCCGCTGAGAGGGGAGAGTTTTCACTCCCCAGTGTCCTAAAAGACACTATTTGCGTGTACATGTCTCTTCCGTCGTGTTGGTGTCCAACATTAGCCTGCACGCTCCTTAGTGTGCTGACTCTGAGATGTCGTGACCTCACGACTGCAGGATCTGTGCAGCAGACTCAGGTGAAGCCCACGCCCTGGCAATGCTGTGGTGTGGTTGGTGTTCGCCTGTGTCGGCGGCCTCGACGTCTGAGCGCGCTGCGCCCCTGCCGCCAGGTGTCTCTGCCGTCGGCGCCGCCGCCCCGATGGTGGTGGTGCTGCCCGACCCACAGCTGGCGGCACTCTCCGTGTTCGACGGAGAGACGCAGCCGCTGTGAGCGCAAACAGCGCCATCTCAGGAGCACCTGGAGAGGTCCGTCGCCGCGCGATGCGCCCGCCATCTCGTGGCCGGCTCGTCAAGCTCGCTTTGGGCGAGTGGCCGCCGGGCGGGCCTCGGCCAGCTGAGTACAAAGGTCCGGAGAAGTCTCGCTGGCGGGAGTGTGCGCGGTCGGGGCGTCACGCCAACGGCGCGCGACGACGCTGGCGCCTCTGGCGTACACCGCGCCAACTGAACAAAAGCCGTGCCTGTGTGGATGTGGCCAGGACTTGTCATGGCAAAGTCATTGGCCCTGAGGCTGTACATGATATTGGCCCCTGAGACCGTGCACGACCTGGGCCTCTGTGAGACCACATGACCTGGGCCCCTGAGACTGTACATGACCTGGGCCCCTGAGACTGTACATGACCTGGGCCTCTGTGAGCCTGTACATGACCTGGGCCTTCGCGAGACTGTACAGGACCCGGCCTCCGTGAGACCGCACAATTCTCGGGTCTCTGTGAGACTGCAGAATCCGAGCCTCCGTGAGGACGGCGGCGCATCGCCGCGCCGCCGCTGGCTCTCCTGAGGATATCCGGTGGCATCCGCATGATATCCAGGAGCAGGCGGTCGCCAGACGCGGCGCGCCGGCCGGCGGCGGCGCCGCGTGAGTGAGGCTGGCGTTTGTACCTGTTGACTTGCCGACCTGCCAAGCCCTGCTGGCAGCGACGCGGAGCGTTTGAGCCGTTTTCGTGATTGTCACACTGTTCTCACTGATCTGTTTTTTGTTTGTTTTTTTAGTAGATTTGTAGCGCGTGAGTGAGCGGCTTGATGGCGCCGGCGCGGGACGTCGTGCGCATGCGCAGCTCGGCTCCTGACGGCGTCGGTCTGGCCTGTACATACATCTGTAAGACTATGCACACCGAAATACATGCTTTATTTCCTTTCGCTCGTTCGGTATCGGTGTCGGCTCGGCAAGAGGACGTGGCGTGAGTGTCGGTTGTAAACACGCGTCGGCTACAGACAACGCCGCTTTCGACTGGATGTCGCAATGCACCCTTATACCCCCAAGTCGGTGACACGGTGAACGCTCACGAAGCAATGCCCGAAGGATCGGAAGCGCGCCTTGCGTCCAGTCCTGCGCCACGTGCGGGCGGTGGTGCCGCGTCCGCCGCGCGTGGTCTTTGTTGATACACAGCCACTGATCGTTATCCGGGCGAGGACGCGTCGCGCCGCCGCAAATGCCGACACCCTCGCCGCGCTGGGGCTGATCCGCGGCCAGCACCGCGCACCTGATCGTGCCGCGCCTCGACGGGGCTCCCGCCTGGCGGCTCAGGGCAGTAGCGACCGCGCCGCCAGGCCGCCGCCGTCCAGCCTCTGGCAGACCGACGTTCCTGCGCAGCGGCTGTAGCAGCACAGGCCGAGGCCGGCGCAGTCTCCATCGCCGCGGCAGCGCTCGAGCTCAGCCGCCTCCCGGCAGTTGTGCTCCTGGCGGCAGACGGGCGAAGCTCCGGTGCCGCCGGCGCCCGCCGGGATGAAGAGCGCTTCTGTGCGAACGCCGAAGCCCTGCAAGTGACCGCTGGTCGCCGCTGGTCGCCGGTCGGCTCGCGGCGGCAGCCGGGAGGACGAGGTCCTCAGAGGACGAGCCGGGGTCCTCAGAGGACGAGTCGGGGTCCTCAGGGGACGTGCCGAGGAGCCGCCGAGGGAGCCCAGTGTGGTGACGGACGGCTTCGGCGGAAACGCGGGCGGGAGCAGGCCCTGCGCCAGAATAGTATCGCCAACCTGCACCATAAGGCTGGGTAAGCGGGTGCCTTGTCCTCCATTCCGGAGACGCCCACGAAGCAGCCGTGGACACAAATATAAACAAAACATCTCCCCGCCAAGTCAGCTGATCGCTCCCGTATTTTCAAACTCGTTCCTAATATTCCATGCCCTGTCTTATGCTGCATAAATGCATCATGTCGCATGAAAGCTTTGCCAAATCAGTAAAACTTTATGCAGGCTAACTATTTCCAAAAGAGACATTCGAAAAAGCCAGCTGACCAAAATGGTCCAACTGAGCCCGTGTTGCCCCGCTTGGGCATTACGTAGCGTTCCGCTGACCTTCGTCGGAGCCGCCGTCGGCCTCGGCCGGCTGGTGGTGGCTCCGGGGAAGATGATGGGTCGGTGACGAGGCGACTGAGGCCGGCGGTGGGGTCCGCCGCTGCCACGACTGCCAGGGAACAGTGGCGGCTCGGCGGACACCGGCGGTGGCCCGACGGACACTGGTGCCGGCCCGGTGGGTCCGCCGGCCGGCGGCGGCTTCAGGCGCTCCGAGAGGCCGCTTTTGGCCTGCCCCGCGCCGCCGTGAGCCTGGCCCGTGCCGCCCTTTATCTGGCCCGCGCCGCCGTTGACCTGGGCTTGGGTCACGGTCACACCGGAGCCGCTGGTGTCCAGAAGGGAGCGGATCGGGGTCGATATGCCCCCGCCGTTGAGTCGAGTGTGGACGCCGGCCAGCGGGTGTGACACCAATACCACGTTCCCTGGAGCAAAGGTGATTCAAGGTCACGTTCGGTAAAATATAAAAACAAAACGTTTCATTTGGTCCCTGTCCATCACATCATGAATCAGTGACCTTCGCATGGTGGTTTAGTCCAACCGACGCATTAGGCCAGGTCATTATATAACGTAAGGTCATTTCTTATTGCTGATAGATCATCCACAGTGGTGCAAGATCGTCGCCTCACGCAAAGATCGTGAGAGTGAGGTCATCCTAATTGAAGACGACGCAGATGATGACGCAGTGCTGTGGATGACGCAGTGCAGACGCAGCATCTCAGAGCCAACTGGTTACTGACTAATCACGCCGCGCCCCTTCGGCTCGAGGTCACCATCACCTCAGAGCATCGCGCGGGTTTTAAGGGTTCTAATTTTCGTCCAGCCCTTACCTCTGCGGAGAGGTCAGGTTCTGCCCACTCCAGTGTTGCTGTTTTGTTTTGTTTTTGTTTTGTTTTTGTTTTTGTTTTTTGCTCGTTATGTGTTTGCCACGTCACGAAACTGTTCGGCTTTTCATATCATTTATATGCATGTGTTACGTATATTTTGACTAAATATCGGTTCGGCATAAGGGGTTCAAATCAAATTTTCAAATCAAATTTTCACAAACTTTCAGTCAAAAGAATAAGCTCAAAGTTTGAGAAAATTTTAACTGATAGTTTGAATAACCGAAATCAGCACGCGTAGATGAATTAGATAACATAAAAAGCGCAAAATGGCCAAAAATTAACGTATGAGGTTTTACCTTTGGGCAGTGGAGTTGGCAAGTTTGCCTAAAATGCTACTTCCGCGAAAGGACCTAAAACCCGTTAAAAGCCCGTTAACTGCACTTATTTGCTAAGAAAGCTTAATCTGTTAAGTCGTTTTAGAAGTTAACGGAAGTTCAAGTTCACTTAATGCGTGTCGCACACCGCCCACCGTGTGTGGTACACGTCTATCATACTTCAAGGTGAAGTATGAAAGCAAACCTATATGGCAACATCCCAGTGGGTTATGCGACCCAAGCCGCTGCGCCCCAGCTAGGCCGGACTCAGCTGTCCCGCTCGGTCACGTGACCATCGCGGTGCCGCAGTGGGGCCCCGCCGAAGCTGTCCCGGTCGGTCACGTGACCACCGCGGTGCCGCGGCCCGGCTCAGCTTACATGATTCGGTGGCACGCTCCCTATCGTGACTCTGCTCCAGGAGAATGTCTGTCCTCAGACGGCACGCGACGACGCCTCCGGCAAGGGTTTTGACACCTCGCGGTGATGCGGAGTGACACGATGGGCCTGTCAACTACAGCGCTTTGACATTTTCGGGAGAGAAAATGGGTTGCGTATTTGACGAATATATAAGTGACTTGTGCAATGATTTGGTATGAAATCATCATCAGTGTTTGGTGAAATCAGAATATTTTTAAATAAATTTAAAGGGAGACCCTCCGACAGTTCAACATCCAACATTCGCATGGGTGTTGAACTAACATCGCCGTGTTGAAGACGTTTTGATGCAAGTCACGGTCATGCCCTTTTTAAAATTTAAAGTAGTCGGGTTCCTGAGCTTAAATTTCGCAAAGGAGAATAATTCGGTGAATTATTCATAGGTACTAATTGCTACCAAATAATTAATAGCTATAAATGCGTACCGCACACCGTGCACATTCATTTGATAATGAATTATGCCAAATATGTGCTGTTAACAGGCTTTTAACTAAATTAATTATTATTTTAAGTATTAATGAGGTCACCTTGGCATTCATGGCATCATAGTGCCATTCAGATCGTGCCATTTCATAACCCATGGGATGATCAGCTGATAAAAATAAAGTGGTCGAGTCGTTCATATCGGACGTTTGCACGCACGATTTCCAGAAATAACGGCCGTCAATTGGCTCTCAATGAATGTTGTGTAACGTACCATGACCTAATCAGGCGAGGAATATCTAGGAGCTTACTTGGTAAACAAAAAACTTACGTTGTCACGTTGTTACTAGAGCTGTCTTTTCCATTTAAAAGTATAGCAACAGCTATCAGTGAACTTGTTTTGTCATATATAATGCTTGCTTCAATGTCTCCAAATGTGAAACACTCCTTTGATCAGTTTTCTTATGATTTAGAGGATTTTTAAAATCTAACTCAGTATTTAGTGCTTCATACAAGAAAACTGTGTCCACGCCAGCGCCTACGCCCTTGTTCTGTTCCCTATCCTCGCGGACGTGCTGCGATCCTGGCACGAAGTTCCAGTGGCACTCAAACAACTTGATGACGTGTTTCGGCAATGAAGAGTGCGACCCTACATCACTGATGGCAGCCAGTATGGTGGTTGTGAGAGTTGTGAGCTACTGGATCACCGCTGCCCCACTAGCTCAATGTAGCAAATGTAGTATGATGTAGCTCTGAAATGTTGGCGGTGTCAGAGTGCAATCTTTAGAGCACACAAAAGGCAATCATTTGGAAACCTCTTGTTGACAATTGGCTGGACAGGCTTCAAGCGACCGGTTTTAGCAAAATCAACTGGTTCGATCCCTCTTTCATGTATTTTTGTTTTGCATAATTTCCTGGTATTCACGACACATCGGCTTCCTCGCCCAGGCTGCCTTTAATGCCCAGCCTGTTGCTACAAAAACTGTTTACGTCTTTTGCCCGCCTTCGTAGAGTTCAGAGGTGCATTTTGTTTGCAGCGTAACTTATTTACATTTACTCCAGGCTGAGCATCTTCTACAGATCATGTTTCTCCTGCTCAGCAGCAGCCGGCAGCTGTCACCAGGCCCGTAAAAACAACAGCACGACAGATGATCTCATGTCCAGACGGTTTTGGGTCTGAGTGACAGGCGTGTTACGTGCTCCGCAGGACGCCCTCCACACCTCCCGCCCACACGATCCGATCAGTGCAAGGCCCCCTCCCACACGCGCCAGACGGGGTGAATGACACGGTGGGTTGGGGGGGAGGGGGGCCTCCACCGCTAATCCCAAACCCGGCACGGCAGTCGGGCCCCTGGGGGCGCTGCCAAAACATTGCTCTCACCCCTTCTCTGGCCTCAGCCCGACCCACTCCCAGTCGCTCCTAGCCACCGCCGGCAGCATTGCGCAATGTACGCGGTTAGTCGGACCATCCCATCGAGGCCACCGGCGCGTGGTCATTGCTGGCGATCAGCAATCGATTAAGCGGATGAGGCTTATCCCGAAAAGGATCGCCGGCCGACGACGTGCATCAGTGAGAGCAGATCTGGCGAGAAGGCTGAGGAATGAGGCCATGAACAGCCCCTTGCCAAAACGCGAACTGCCTTGCTTTCAGCGCGAAGTAATCGGTTTAAGCGACATCGTGATCATGAACACAGCTTGCAGCATCCACTTCTGACATTGCAAATGATGTTTGCTTAATAAAGTCGTTAAACCAAAGCACTCCGGTACCTTGCGGATTGATCGCTGTCAGCAGCTCTTAATCTCAAAATGGCGAAAGTCAGGAGTCAGGAGCCCAATGCCTTTCGTATGTATGTCGAGCCCTGGCGTCCCACAGCCAGCCAGGCTAGAGGTGCGCCTTTCCCGGCAAGTAGAAAATGCTTTGCGTGCCATTCTGAGTGCACATCCACGAAATTTATGAAAAATCCACGATCGATGAAAATCACGCACATGCCAGAAATCCTGGTGCGCCGAATAGGAAATCATCGGCTTGCTGGTACAAGGGCTGTGACACTCCTATGCCCGCTGCACCAAGCATAGCCTGCTCAGAATGCCTTCAGACCACGTGGGTAACTGCTAGAATCATTCCCTGGTTTCAGGAAGTCGCTCAAGCCTGCTCAGTTGAACCTGTAATGCTTGCTGATTCGCTAAAAGATGTCGTAGGATCTGCGTGGGTGGGGAAGGTCGTCCGTCAGCAACGTTTAAACCATGTGAGGTACTGGCCTGAACATGATGATCACTAATGACTTCCTTCAATGATTACCCAAAAACTTCCAGAAACAAATGTCATTAACAGGTACTGACCAATACACTGGGTGAGCATTGGTTGATAAGTTGTTCAGTGCATTAGCGAGAAACATTATTTACATGTATAAGACAGTAGTATTACCGTTGTTCCTCGGATAAAAACCAGGAGAATGAAGATTTTTTGGCTGTCATAATCTCCATTGGTTAATAACCTGCACTGCTCTAATGACCACAGTTAGTAGCGACACCAGAGCGGTTATAGGAAGGGCTGCTCCAGAATTTACACACAGTTTCAAACCTGTGTATAGCTGGAAGGGATCGCGCGCCCAATCTCCTCGTACTGATAAGCTCACGCGAGGTATTGCGCCACGGACCGGTTAGGCGCGTTGGTGGGACGTGAGTGGACTCAGGAAACAAAAGGGCGGCAGCTCGGCCTTCAGCTCGGTCGTGCAAGGTCAATACAAGTAGAAATATGTCGACTCCCCGATGTGCCGAGTAGGCTCTGCCATCCTGCACGGCCTGACAAACCAACAGCGAGGAAGACGACAGTTTCGCACGGGAGGAGAGCATTCGCCCGAGGCGGCTGATCGTTCCGCAACGCTCACCTGCTGGGCTGGGCGGAAGATCGAACGAGTGGATGACGTTGCCGGGGAAGAAGAGGATGCCGCGGTCCTCCCGCTCGCTGTCCTCGCCCTCGTCCTTCTTCGCCCCGGGGGCTTTGCCGGTCGTGAGCTGCACACCGCCGAGCGCGTGGGCCGAGTCCAGCCGTCGGGCTCGGCCCTGCCGGCCGCCTGAGACGACCCGCTGACCCCGGGGGTCGATGACGCCGAAGCGGCGGCGCAGGGCGCGCAGGTAGGCATCCACGCGCGACTTCGTGCCCTCGGTGCGGATGCTTCCGTGCGAGTCAGGGGCGGTCTCAGCGGTGAAGAAGTCGTGCACGCCTCGCCCGGGCGCAGACGGCTGGATGTCGAGCGGCAGCACCTTGGCGCGGCGCGCCGGTGAAAAGTTCCGCGGCCGGCTAGGCTCGAACCCGTCCGTTCGGCTGGGCGTGAAGATCAGGCGGCCGAGTCGCCCGTGCTGGCCCTGGCCGCCGGCGATCACGGCCAGCAGCACAGCGCATAGCAGCGCGAGGCAGGAGGGCGGCATGGCAGCGGCTGCGAGCGAAGCCCGGCTGAACTCTGGCGGAAGACCGCTGTCGCAGTGACGCAGTCAGGACGGGTGCAATGGGAAGGGCGGCGCACTGAAGCCGCGGGATGAGGTGCTCTCCTCCTGGATGGCCGCCGTAGACGGCACTGAACCGACGTCCGAAGTCGACTCGTCTCGTCACTTTCTCTGCCCCCGCCGCGGCAACGCCGACCAACCGGTGCAGTCCAACCGCAAGGGTCGGTGCAGTCCAACCGCAAGGGTCGGGGAGGGGGGAGGGGGGAAGGGGGGGGGGGGGGCAGGCGCGCGGGCTCGGGAATACCGCCCAAACGTCCGGTCGGCGTTGCCCAATCCGCCGATTTGGGTCATCGCGCCCGAAATTCCCCAGAACTGTGGTTGACATGTAGACGTGCTTAAGTCGCTTGCTGCTCACGCGATGGCTTGCGCAACGGGCCGCGGTTTGGTTCATCTCGGGTCAGGTGGAAGTGACATCATGCGAAAAGCACAATTTGAAAAAAACGCATTCCAGCATTTTTCACGCTAGCAATGTCTCATCAGGGCTGCTCGCAGCTTGCGGGTTCTGGCACGTGTCGTTAGGACATCGTTGTTTACATAAAAGTTAAAGTTGTCCTCTTAAGCCACTACACTTTTGATCAACGGAACAGGATTTGTCCCCACATCTATGCTGTTTTTACAGGCTGGGGTGGAATCTAGTATTGCTCATGCGTGCATTTGACGACTAAATATTAAGCTGTCTTCAGTCAGAAGCGGTTTATTGTTTACAGAAAACTACTAAAAAGTAGGTTCGTTTTCTGATAGTAACGCGGTATGAAGGGAGGGGCCCATGCGTAGGTATTGCATAGGCGAAATAGCCACGGACAATAAGATAAGATAGCGACGGTAGAAGTGCGCAGAATGGTCTGTTTATTTTAATCGGCCTCGCGCGTGAGAAAGGTAACGACATTTAACTCGCGCTCGGGTGGGGTGGGGGTCAAATTGACCCCCCCCCCCCCCTCCTCCAAAGGTTTTTCCCAAATGATCTCCGAATGACGCGGTGTAGCCGCGCCAAATTTTGCATAGCTGTAGACAATTGAATAGTGGATCGTCTGACATCCAAATATTTTATGTACCTTGTAAGGTCGCTGACCTATGACAGGTCAAAGTCAGGCCATGGTTTCAGCGAAGGCAATTTCTATGGAATCGTTCAATCTGATCCAACAGCGAAGTGATAGACGAAGGAATGTATAGGCAACACAACAATTGAATGAGCAAATTACGTTGACCTAAGGTCAGGTATGAAGGTCAGACCAAGGTCAAAACCGACCCATTTTATTACATTGGGGCTTGCTGTACGGGATAGTTTCTGGTGCTCATTTCGAATTTATTGATAGCAGGAACCGCATTATGCATTGTCCATGGGCTTCTTAGAGGTCAGAAATAGGTCATTGACCAAAAATGACCCAAGTCAACATTTTGTTTTTAGAAACATTCTGCCTAGCATAATTTTTGTCGCTTATTCCAATGCAAAACTCAAAGCAGTCTCTTATGATTTTGGTCATCATGACCTTCAAGAGATCAGACTAGGTCACTGACCTTAGATTGGCGTGTGATCTTTTGCTTAGAAACAGCTATCTAAGTTCCCGGGGCACTTTTGAGACCAACCCGGAATTTGACCTTGTTTGACCTTATTTGACCTTATTTGACCCAAACGTCATGACCTAGGAACCTCAAGCTTTGACCTAAAGTAGTTCACGTACAGGTCAACACACCCGGTAAGTTTGGTGTTTCTAGATTTTTTCCCGAGACCTCAGGGGGGTCAACTTGACCCCCCGAGCGAGGGGTATCCAGCCGGCCACCCGGGCGCTTAAGTAAGCGTTTAGTATTGCGATTAAAAATGACAAAACAGCTGGCAGGTCGAGCTACCACAAGACAGCGATAAAGCGCACTTTAAAGTGCTTCATTCATATAGACCCTCCGTCCAAGCTCTCGGACAAAACCCCGTGGGAAACAAAAATGTGAGAACCCAATGGGTGGTACTTTATATAAAAGTATACCCCAACCCCACCCTGTGTGGATTTTGCGCGCTCTTAATCCCTCTTGCAATAATTCATCTTGTTCTACTTTATGTCCCAAAAAATATTTAATTATAGAATTTGTTTAGATCGATGGCAAACTAATGGTGAACTCATCCTTCACAGTAGCTCAGTTGGTTACAACATCTCCCCACACCCCGCTCCTCATCCCCCCCCCCCCCCCCACCCCCATCTTCATTCCATTCACCCTTTTGTGGCGGGATGGGTTTAAAACGCACCAACCGGTTGCTGTTTGTCCTGACTGGTATTGTCTGTGACCGGTGACTGCGGCTGAGCTGAAGGTCAGGTGACGTCAGAGGTTAGAAAGTAGCCCCGCGGGGCACCGATTTTGGCTGGTGTGGGAGACTGTCGTCCTCCCGGGTCCCAGCTTTGGTAGCGGGTGGACAGCGCAAGCTGCTCATTCCACGGCCTAGCGACCCTGCCGTTACGTGAGCTCCTGCTCCTTGTCCCGCCGGCTCCCTCCCCAGCACCTGTGTTCCCGCTTCCGGCCCTCTCACCATTCCTCATCCTCGTTTTATCGGGGTCGCCGTGCCCCCTCGCCCGCGTCCCGGGTTCATCGGATCCTGGTGGTTGAGGAGCGCGTCGTGCGGGTCAGCCACGGCGCGTCCCATCACTCCACTTGGACCAGGATATTCGGGGGCGTGGGGGGCCCGTGAGTCCCATACGGGTCTAGCGACTTGTCGCTTGCGCTGCGGTTGAGTGCTCCGCGCGGGTCTCCGCTTGGGGCGCCTGGCGCGCGCAGCGGCTGAAGTGGTTAAGGGGCGGCGGTGCTGGACCACGGTCAGGACGGGGAGGGGTCTCCCCGGTTACACCTGGCCGTGTGGGAGGTATCGTTCGCCCCGTATAGCACCGGGGTAGCCCTGGCGGCGACCACCTCCCGATGGAGCGTTGGGCTGTTCCCCAGTTGGGCTCCGTGGTGGGTGGGGAGCCTCGGTGACGAAATGAAAACCACCTTTTATGGCATCTTCTCACCTTAAAAATGCCTCGATAAACCCAGGGTGCAGAGGAGGATCTGCGCTCCCCGGTCCACGGATCCTCATCGTCGAAAGTGATGAGATTAAGCTGGCTTCCCTCTCACCGTTTCAAAGGCGGAACGGCTGCGACAGATTTGGGAAAATTATTAGATGCGACAAGCTCAGGGATGAAAAATTGAGGTGGAGTTCGCTAGTGGTCGTGCGGCTCATTCTTGCAAGCGTTTATGGACACAATGCATCACACCGCATTACGCATTGTGACCGGAGCGTATAAAACATCGCCAATATCTAGTATTGCAGTGGAAGCAAATGAATTGCCATTATCTCTCAGGAGAGAAATGCTGAGAATGCGGTACACTTCCGAGTTGGCAGTTTTCAAACCACCCGACCGACCGAGCGTTTTTTTTTTTTTCACCACGCATTGAACACATGTTTTAAAACGGCCGAAGGCTTTACGGTTTACCTTTCGGCGTGCAAATGAAGGAGCTGTTCCGTGACAGCGATATTCAGTTGCATGGCATACTAAGGTTCCGCTGCGTTTTGGTACTCCCGTGAGAGCTAAGCCAAAGGTGGATGTCTCGCTGTCATGCACCAGTAAAGAGCGCGATATCCCAGCTGACCTTAAGTTCGGGCCTTGGAGCGCGTCGCCTTGCACATAGACTTTCAGACTAGGGCGAGATGCTCCAGTTCTTACCTATTCAGACATCTTTGGTGACGACCCTCGCATTCTTGCCACGACTCAACTGTTTTCATTTTTGGCTAATATAGGATTTTTAGCTATTCACACACCTATGCAATCACTTAGCTGCTATGGGCGCAAAATGACCTTATTAGTCGGCGCGTCCTAAAACCCCGATCAACAACAACAAAGGTTAGAAAGCATCGTGCCGCGCATTACGGCACGTTCAAAGTTGGGCCCAAAATTATGACGTTGACCTGGTACTTTACGATCGGATGGTGGGGTCAGGCCTTACGCAATAAGCACTTGCTTAGCGTGGGCTCTGGTACCAGAAATCCATTCATTCAAAAGGTTTGGACAAACATGTGTATGCATACACACACACACACACACACACACACACACACACACACACACACACACACACACACACACACACACACACACACACACACACACACACACACACACACACACACACACACACACACACACACACACACACACACACACACACACACACACACACACACACACACACACACACACACACACACACACACACACACACACACACACACACACACACACACACACACACACACACACACACACACACATAATATATATATATATATATATATATATATATATATATATATATATATATATATATATATATATATATATATTTATTTATTTATTTATATGTGTGTGTGTGTATATATATATATATATATATATATATTTATATATATATGTACATATATACATATATTTATATTTATACATGTATATATGAAGTATCTGGTGCACAACGTCTAGGTTCATTAGGTTGGGTTCAGATGCCAGCTGATAGGAGAGGCTTTGCTCAGTCAAACGTCGTGGAATTTCTTGATTAGGTCCTTCCGCGATCTCCATTGCGGCTGCAATCGCAAATAGCATGTGGTAGCTACGTGCGTAATAAGCTACTGCCCATTTGCATTGCTTGGGAAATTGTTCATGTAATTTTGTAACATTTCAGTATGCAGTGCTTCTTATCGTAAGATCTTTGAGAAGCTTGTATTGACCTTTCACACTGTGGGAAGTAGTTCAAATCACGTTTTGTTTGGTCTGTTTAGCAACAAATCTATATCGGGTGTGGAGTATTGGGTATTGGGTCTGCTATACTGGGTGTGGAGATTAAAGCTGGTGCGGTGTTAAAGCTGGCGTTGAAGCTGGATCCAAAATAGACCAACATTTTCTCGCCGTATGACGTCGCCCAAGACCATGTAGTCTAATCTAGTCATTTCATGACTTCCTGTGACCTTGAGCGTGGACAACCATACCCTACCTACCTTCATAGACCACGGAGACATTGGAACACTGCGAATATCTACTAACATCATTTCGGACTGCCGCAATAGACCGCAAGTCTATCTGATCGACAGATAGCCTCGATGTCTTAAGCATGATCTATCTGATCAGTGTTTCGATCACGTAGGTGGGGTCAAATGAGGTCCGAGGGTCCATGCGAATTACGCAGCGTAAGTTTCAAGTCCCCTGGATCATGGAGTCCGTGACTTCGAGTGACCTTTTTCACTAAAAGACATTTTCAGCCACCTCTTTGTCAGAAATCGAATCCAAAACACTGTTTTGCCACATTTAAACCAAAATGCACCAGTTACCGACAAAAACGAATACAGTAACAAAATCACTGGCCTTCGCCGAGAAAGTTGGCTGACCCCACTGAACCCGCTCTGAGAGGTCACGGGTTAACGTGCCGCGGTCAGCTGATGCGTTATTTCACGCTTCATGCACGTGGGAAAGCTATGGTGCTGTTCTGTTTGGCGCAGTGTTGATAATATACTTCTACAACTACATACGTATGATAACTGCAAAAGTAGGCACTGTCTTCTGCGTACAAATCCAACTTCGAAATCACTTTCGGAGTCAATCAGTGCGACGATCACGTCCAAGTGCTGAAGATTATTGAAAAGCGCCAAAATATGCATTTTCCGGTTGTCCACTTTATCAACAATTTCGTCAGTGACAACGATGGGATTTACTTCGCCGTGATGCAAGCGTCGGAAATGGCACAGGCGCTGGAGAACACACCTGTTAAGAGACGAAGGACCGAGCACAGTAGGAACGTCAAAAGTCATCTTTTGAGTATAGCGTTGCACAATTTATTAGAAGCATGGGTGTAGGAACAGGGGGAGGGAGCACGGGGCCAATGGCCCGCCGCCTCCACTTTTCAAGGTGGGGGGCCAGCAATGATTACTAGCCCCCCCCCCCCCCCCCCACCCACTCTTTCAGATTTAAATTGTGTCTAGCTTGTTTTTGTAATACTATTAGCATGCATGCCAATTAACCTGGCTCACCAGCCATCTTCTTGAAGATGCATCATCATTTTCGTCTTGCCCATTGGCCATCTCTTATTGTCACAGCCGCGCGGCCGACACGCGGCCTATGGAGACTTCAACGCCGGGCGTCGAGGCTGTTGCTAAGATTTGCGAGCATGCGTGCTGAAACCCATGTTATATAATTTTTTCTCAGTAAGCAATCCTGACTGAATGTAAAACATGTTAAGACGAAGATGAGTCAGGCATGTCAATACAAATTTTGGACCACATTTCGATCTACAATCTATGTCCAGGGTGTTCTTAATATCCCTGAAGAACAGATAAAAAATCGGAGTCTTTGCGACAGTTATTGGACCACCCGCGATGATCATGGATGTTTTTGCGCCAGTGAGGGTTTCTACGTTATCTGGCGTCAACTGCGCAGGTCATAAGGCCTCCCGCGTCAAGAAGGAGAACAAGGTGACGTGATGCATCTCTCCAAGCGACTCCGGATCGACCAGGGATCCCGCACCGTGTCACCAGAATGGCAGCCGGAAGACATCCCGTGATGGGGCGGAACTGCACCACAGCCGTTGACCCCAGAGCAGCAATGTGCCCCTAGTGTTCTACTCAAGGGCCCCTTGCCCGGAATGAAACAAGGGGTCTCCTTATTGTTGAATAGAGTGGGTCGCAACGAGTTCAAAAATGAACAAGGTCATCCCAAGGTCAAGTTCAACAAGATCAAGGTCATCCCATGTTTGCCTGAGAACGCTCCTTCTTTTGCACAATCGATTAGTGAAACAAATGACGTCAAAAGCTTTGAGCACGCGCGCCCGCAGTGATTGCAATGACCTGGGTTGCGACTGCGACGATTGCGATGATCTGGGTTGCAACTTTCGTAAATGCGAACGGCGTTGGCGACTGCAAGCGACACCAGACGATGGGTGCCGCAGTCAGTCTGTCCGATTTGCAGTCACAGCAACACGAAAAATAAAGATCCTTCCTTTACTCTTCCAGTTCCACCATCAGATTCCAGCGCCTCTTCCCCTTGCTGTAAGGGCCAAACAGATCTGATCATCAGTCTAAGACTCGTACAGGCAAACTCTACGCCCAAACTACCCTCTAAATGTAAGGTTTGATGTCCTAAAGCGTTATAAGGTATTCCTTTCAGAAGCGTCATCATTTTTGTCCACCCGTTGGCTATGGCCTAATGTAAGCCGCAGGGCAGACACTGTGCGGCCTATCGAGGCTGTATGCAACACGAAAAATAAAGAATACGTACGAAGAAGAATAAAGAATAACAGCACTAAATAATTTTGTTGCCAAGATTTACGAGCGCGCATGTTCAAAGCTACGTTGCATAATTTGTACCGCGAATCGGTTCTGACTGAATGCCAAGCATTTCCAGACAAACATGGCTAGGTCGTGTTAATACACTTTTTACACATGTCGATTTGCAATCTACCATCACAGAGTGCTTGATATTGCTGTAGAACCCATATAAAAATCTGACATGGCTTCTCAATTTTATCGGTTTAGAAAGAGTCCACTAAATCATTGTAAATTAAGAGCGTCGGTGATTTATTCAATGCAGTCGTTCAACGGCTGAATTCTGCAGCTCATTGGCCTCAAAATACAAGCAGAATAGATCTCGCGAAAGCTTCTGGCTTCTGTTGCTTTTCTAGTTACAAGGCAAAAATAGCAATGCTACAAAGATAACCTTGCTCCTTGTTAACAGCTAAGCTATATCTGGCGATCTTTTTGGGAGGTCACCGCCAGGAGGCTTTTGTCAACCTTGTGCCTCTCACCTTTGGCAAGGCTACATCCCTGTCTACATTCAAAAGTAGATCGAGCTGGCTACGTTGAATGAGGGACAATGGAATATCCGTTGGACCGTTCAGGGCTAAAGCAGGCAGCTTCCCGAAAGCTTTTTTCTGTGGTGATGTGGTGAATGGCAAAATAATTCGGTAAAAAGGCACTGCTGCAGGTGCCCAATATATGTTTTGCACACCATTAAGTGGTAATGCTGATCCATAAACTTGCAGCAAAGCAGCTATACGATCACTTCCCAGTTAGCCCTGGGGGGGGGGGGGGGGGGGGCAGCCGGGCCAGGGCAGTGGCTGCCGACAGCGGACGGGAGTAGGACTCAGGTAAATGATATAAGGCAGAAAAGCCTTCATTCTGTGGCTTGGTTTTTTACAGAAAAGGCGGTTTTATGTTTTTTGTCACATTGTTTTGGCAGTAAGTGAAGTGGTTATTTGGGTATTTGAAGCTTCCGAATTTGCTTCCACCTAGAATTCTGCGCCAATTCTTATTCCTAGAAACGAAGCCCACGAAATCTAGGCGCATGGAAATCCAGACGCACCGTGGGTCACCGATTCGCATCCAAAATTCTGACCAGCCTATGTCGAGGTCGTGCCTTGGCATCTGCTCTGCGGAGGTAGATGCCTCCTCGATGACCCAAAGTGCCTACCTGCTCGTGGAATTTTACGTTCCCACGGAAAACAATCTTGAAATAAAAGAATAATCATGGGAAGCTGGATGCCTTATTCATCGAATGACATATCTGAGTCGAATGGGCATCGTTTCGCACCAGTGAGAAACAGCTGCAGATGCATATTTAGCAAGGCAACAATGCCATTTAACTATTCCCAAGATGTGTTACGTGAATAAATAGCGGATAATAACCCCCATCTCTACCCCCACCCCATCCCCCTCCGGTCATCGGGCTTGCGTCCCAGAAAAAGCTTTTGAAGTTCACTCTGGCCCGCCCCCCCCCCCACTTTTTGAAACGTTCCTACGCCTATGCTTGTGGTTGTGAGCAAATCTTTCCATTACTTTAATAATGTACACACACACACACACACACATGTATATATATATATATATATATATATATATATATATATATATATATATATGAGCGATAAGCGTTCCACCAACAGTGAGCGTTCCGCCATTTTCCACGCTAATATCAAACCCCGCGGCCCAACACCACCCGCGGGTCGGACGGCGACGGGCGGAGGCGGGGTCGTCAACTGAGCAGCATAAGACGCCATCACGATGGCCGCCGTTAGGCGCTGACGACAACCTCCGCGACGCAGTCATCTGGAGGACTGAGGTCTACGCCTCGAGGAGTTATCCAGCCTCTCCTCCGCCTTCGATGAAGCCGCGAGGCATGTGACACGCTGCTGGGTCGCTCGCGCGTATCCTGACATCCATAAACGCCGTGACAGTTCCGCAGAGGTCAGGCCTTTGCTGCAAAGCAAGGCTGTAGTATCGCAGGTGAGTTGGAGGGAGGGGGGATCAATGAAAGTGACACAACCCGCGCCCAGAATACGGCGACAATCAGGGTAATCCCCTGATTTGGTCCCTGCCTTCTCAAAGCGTGGGAGTTGCAGCCCCCCCCCCCCTCCCCCAGGAGCCTTCACCCCTGTTGTAAAGGTCAGAATGCTTTGAACTGTCTACAGATGACGGCGTCGTTGTTGGCACGTGTTACTGACGTGCCCCAATGGCCTTTCATGCCCAACTTTCACATTTCAGTTGGACGGGTCCAGATTGAGGCATGAGGTTACCCTTCAGTCGTCAGCCATGCGCCTGCTACCTCTGATGCTGCTGCTCTGTCTGGCGGTCTTCGCTGTCGAAGGTGGGTGGGAACTGAGTGTCGATGACGGCTAAGCTAATTGAGCAGCAAAGGAGCTGAGAACAAGTAGGAGTACTGTGGTGTATGGCGGTTGTTTAGGGCGCCTACGCGCCAGGCAGGTGGCAGTTGCGGGAGAGAGTGGGCCTTGGGTGGTGGCGCGTGGCGGAGGCGCGACGTGTTCGGACGCCTCGGACGTTATATTATTGCTATTGTTGTTATTACCGAGGTATTGAGCAAATACTCACGGAAACACCTGACTTCGTGCTTGGTCGGGCTGTGAGAGCGGACGATACTACAAGTACCCTGGGGATGTGGCGAAGAACCACGTTGGCGTGTTAGTAAGGCCAGGATTCACCAACCAACCACTCTGCCAAATACGCAGAATGCGTTGACGCTTGGAAACTAGGGACCAATGAGTGCAGCTCGAGGAGCCCAGCAACTAGCGGTATACTACGCGCAGCAGGTCACTAGAAGCACACCAGTACACCATAAGTACACCAATGGCACCACTGGTTGTTGGGGCAAGCCCAGCGTAGCATCACCAGCCGCAGCACCAGTACCGCGCGCGGCAGTCGCGATACGCAGCATCCGATGGATCAGATAAGGGCATCGCATAACGCGTCCTTCTTTCCAGGCGCCCCTAATCAGGGCTACTGTGGCCTTGGAGGCTCCTGGTGTCCCAGCGGCCAAGTCTGCCGTAGGTGCGGAATCCCGATGCCTGGCCGATGCTGCGTGCCCCTATGTGAGTACTATTGGAAGCGGAGATGGTGTTGTCGCCCATCCATGATGCCCACTGCCGTTGATATCACCGCTATGTTTATTCAGTACGTTCAGATATTTAAGTTTAGATAGTATACGTTATATAGATTTACGTTTGTATAGATATACGTTAAGATGTCACCGCTGCATTGGGCGTCTACTTCGGTCGCTTTATCGCTTCTCGTCGCATTTTGGCATGTCACATGCTCAGAATTTTCGTAAAGGTGGGCTTCGAATTTGCAATGTCCCCGAGGCTAGTCTTCACTCCTATCCCACGGCGTTCGCAAGAACTCATCATATCCTTAATGCGCTTTTTGTGGACCTGCTGATGGTTTGGAGATCCCTCAAGAAAGCTGCTTCACTAGTGTCTTATCGCTTTGATAGCTTTAGCATTCTTAGACGCCCGCCGCTTCAGTGCGTCGTGGTAAATAACGAGAAACCTTGCGCTTGTAGAACGTTCTGACTTAAAATGCTCACTGATGCTCTTTGTGTTTAGCATTGAGCAGATCGTGTCAAACGGTTGTCACAGATCATGTCCCCCTTATTCTCTGTGCCTCCTCCACCGCACCGAGGGCGTTAACTGACATGCCGCTCCTCGTATTCCAGCCTTATGCCGTAAGGCAAAAAGGAATGATCCATTGCTGGTCTGCTGATCGCAGCTCTGGCCGTCGCCAGCGTGGGATAAGTCGAGAGCTGCGATGTTGGTGCCGAAAGCGGAATTCGTCCACCGTTCAGAGCTTAGCCAAGTCAAATGTTCTGCCTTTTCGTTACATGCTGAATGGTGCGGGGCGTTTCCTCGCCGCATGTTTTCACACTCCATGCAGGCGAGTGATTTCCAGAAAAATAATCTCCTGAAAGGCTTGAGAAAAGTTGACACGCATCTGGCGACCAGAGGTACACCTCCCTGTGTCGGCACGTGGTCGTGGTCTGCGCGCTGTAAACAGTGCAGATTCAAAACAGGCAATACGAATCAAAATGCGTGTTGTCAAATACAATAGAACCGAACGAGCAGCAACAGTGTACAACGACATTCACGCGTAGGCAGCAACTTTGTCAAAATACACCGCGGATATCTGATATGGTGGAAGAGACTGTTTAACTTAGATTATGTCGGATGTCACGGGAACGCTGTTGGTCTGTAGAACAATGGTGCATTTCGTCTGCATCTGAAAACAGACATCATTTCCGCAAAACACAATAATACAGATCTCCCCTTCCCAAAATTGCTGCACCCACCAACCACCCACCTCGAGAAGCAACTCAGGTCAAAAACCTTCGCGCATCACCGGGTGGGCAGCGCGCACTTCACGGCCAACACCCGTGTGATTTCATGGTGAGACCCCATTCGCGCACGTATGACCTTTGGGTGATCACCCCAGGGTCACCCTTGAGTGCGGTTATTGCACTTCCGGCGTCCCATGGCTTTGACACCAACAAAAGTCGCTGTGGATGTTCGCGCCTGCGACCAGGGCATTTTTGCAGCCCAGGTGTCATTTGAGGCGGACTTGGTTGTTGTGGCTAAAAATGGACGTAGCACAATCTTATGTTTCGCCTGAGCGTCTCCGCTTGCTGAGCCCACGCTCCTCTCTCTTTTTGCCTTAAATCATTAAGTTGACTGGTAGCAATCTTAACAATCTGCAGCTGGAATACCCATTTCATCTTCGATGATCTCGCGTAAAGAAGAAAACCTGGGCTCGTCCCCGCGATATTACCATTGTGATCGCACAAACAGCATCGATGATCTTTTCCGGCTGCACACGGACAGCGTGGAAATGATCGCTATCAAACAAAGAAGGATATACACGTACACAGACACCCGCGCACCAACGCACGCGCAAACTTGTGCACACGAGGCTCAGGTCACCGACCTTAACTGACTTTGCTAACAGGTCTTGCCCACATACCATTTTTGCCCGTCTTTTGTAATAACATGCCCTTAAGTTTTATAGGTTGTCTACTCCAATAATTCCTCAGCTTGCCTGCGCCACTCATATAACTGCGGGCTGCATGTCCACCTTGAAGGCCGTCAAAAGTGATTTTAGAAAAAAATTATCCGAAGAAATTAATTTAAAAAAGGTATCAAAGTGACCTTCTGCCATATCATGCTTGCCATGACCCATACCAGCACCAAAAGCATAGCCATGGTGGTTGCGAGGGCATTATTGACCCCAGGTGCATGTTAAGTCGCATCGCAAGTGGTTCGCTATTTTCTGGGCGGAGTGAGAAGGGACGAGTGGGTATGCATATGAACAGCTTCACACATATGCATGTGTCCCTCCCGGGCAATGCCAAGCCAGATTACAGCCACTGTACACTGCACCACTCTCAAGCTACAGCTATCGGCTCTCTTTGTATGCTAAGCAAACGGCAGGTAATCCATGGGAAAATCTTGGTCAATGAATTCATGCCGCGGCGGCACAGACGTGCTGTATCGATGTGGTTAGCATTCAGAAAATGTGAAATGTGAGAAACCTCGGAGCCATGAACATGGGAAACCTTTAAAGCGTCCAAGATCGCAGCGTCCATTGTTCATATCTTTCAAGATAGCAACATCCAGTGTTCGTAACATCGAAAACGCGCCTTATTCCGTGCGTATTGGAGGACTTAAATTCGACACTGACCGGGGTCAACTCTGCCCCCGTCCAATATATACAATAATTTAAAAGGGCCTTTAGATACTGCTGCAAATTAATTGAATAGCTGTAACTAGTAAGTTTTACACCTTGTGCCAAAATACCAATTGTGCGACCATAATGTATTAAGCGCAAATGCCGTAAGAGTGACGTCATGTTGACCTATTCTATCACAATAGCGCATAGCAAAAAAAGCAAATCGACACACAATCCGAACGAAACAACATACTTTACATCTGTGGACGGGAAATAGAACTCAATTAATCCATTATTCATATGCCTTGTAGTTGTGTCGTTTCAATATTGCACATTGAAGTATTGACATTACAAATAACGACAATATCGACAAACAGTACACTCAACACCTTTTTGCCTCACACTTAAAATTTTGCCAAGATGAAAAACGTGTCTTAGATAAGAATATGAAGGATGCTGCACCATATTTCAGCTAATTATCTGAAACAATAATTGGGTTGTGACTTTAAACGCATCACAGCACATGTTGCCCGCATTCAGATGACGCGGCCGGCGACGGTAGCGGGCGGCGGGATTCAGGTCTGCCGCAGCGGCGCGGTGACGCGGCCCGCGACGGTAGCGGGTGGCGGGGTTCAGGTCTGCCG
>NW_023597055.1:5732023-5747128 GCF_011947565.3 Pollicipes pollicipes
TTACGGTTTACCTTTCGGCGTGCAAATGAAGGAGCTGTTCCGTGACAGCGATATTCAGTTGCATGGCATACTAAGGTTCCGCTGCGTTTTGGTACTCCCGTGAGAGCTAAGCCAAAGGTGGATGTCTCGCTGTCATGCACCAGTAAAGAGCGCGATATCCCAGCTGACCTTAAGTTCGGGCCTTGGAGCGCGTCGCCTTGCACATAGACTTTCAGACTAGGGCGAGATGCTCCAGTTCTTACCTATTCAGACATCTTTGGTGACGACCCTCGCATTCTTGCCACGACTCAACTGTTTTCATTTTTGGCTAATATAGGATTTTTAGCTATTCACACACCTATGCAATCACTTAGCTGCTATGGGCGCAAAATGACCTTATTAGTCGGCGCGTCCTAAAACCCCGATCAACAACAACAAAGGTTAGAAAGCATCGTGCCGCGCATTACGGCACGTTCAAAGTTGGGCCCAAAATTATGACGTTGACCTGGTACTTTACGATCGGATGGTGGGGTCAGGCCTTACGCAATAAGCACTTGCTTAGCGTGGGCTCTGGTACCAGAAATCCACATTCAAAAGGTTTGGACAAACAAGGTATGCATACACACACACACACACACACACACACACACACACACACACACACACAAACACCACACACACACACAACACACAACACACACACACACACACACACACACACACACACACACACCCACACACACACACACACACCACACACACACACACACCACACACACACACCACACACACACCACACACACACACACACACACACACACACACACACACACACACACACACACACACACAACACACACATAGAGAGAGAGAGAGAGAGAGAGAGAGAGATAGCGAGAGAGATATATAGATATATAGATATATATATATAAGAGATATATATATTGATTATTTATTTATATGTGTGTGTGTGTATATATATATATATATATATATATATTTAATATATATGTACCATATATACATATTATATTTATACATGTATATATGAAGTATCTGGTGCACAACGTCTAGGTTCATTAGGTTGGGTTCAGATGCCAGCTGATAGGAGAGGCTTTGCTCAGTCAAACGTCGTGGTTTCTTGATTAGGTCCTTCCGCGATCTCCATTGCGGCTGCAATCGCAAATAGCATGTGGTAGCTACGTGCGTAATAAGCTACTGCCCATTTGCATTGCTTGGGAAATTGTTCATGTATTTTGTAACATTTCAGTATGCAGTGCTTCTTATCGTAAGATCTTTGAGAAGCTTGTATTGACCTTTCACACTGTGGGAAGGAAGTAGTTCAAATCACGTTTTGTTTGGTCTGTTTAGCAACAAATCTATATCGGGTGTGGAGTATTGGGTATTGGGTCTGCTATACTGGGTGTGGAGATTAAAGCTGGTGCGGTGTTAAAGCTGGCGTTGAAGCTGGATCCAAAATAGACCAACATTTTCTCGCCGTATGACGTCGCCCAAGACCATGTAGTCTAATCTAGTCATTTCATGACTTCCTGTGACCTTGAGCGTGGACAACCATACCCTACCTACCTTCATAGACCACGGAGACATTGGAACACTGCGAATATCTACTAACATCATTTCGACGCGCAATAGACCGCAAGTCTATCTGATCGACGATAGCCTCGATGTCTTAAGCATGATCTATCTGATCAGTGTGTTTCGATCACGTAGGGTGGGTCAAATGAGGTGTGGTCGAGGGTCCATGCGAATTACGCAGCGTAAGTTTCAAGTCCCCTGGATCATGGAGTCCGTGACTTCGAGTGACCTTTTCACTAAAAGACATTTTCAGCCACCTCTTTGTCAGAAATCGAATCCAAAACACTGTTTTGCCACATTTAAACCAAAATGCACCAGTTACCGACAAAAACGAATACAGTAACAAAATCACTGGCCTTCGCCGAGAAAGTTGGCTGACCCCACTGAACCCGCTCTGAGAGGTCACGGGTTAACGTGCCGCGGTCAGCTGATGCGTTATTTCACGCTTCATGCACGTGGGAAAGCTATGGTGCTGTTCTGTTTGGCGCAGTGTTGATAATATACTTCTACAACTACATACGTATGATAACTGCAAAGTAGGCACTGTCTTCTGCGTACAAATCCAACT
The DNA here is from genome assembly GCF_011947565.3 of Pollicipes pollicipes. Lineage (NCBI taxonomy): Eukaryota > Metazoa > Arthropoda > Thecostraca > Pollicipedomorpha > Pollicipedidae > Pollicipes > Pollicipes pollicipes. The sequence goes on from NW_023597055.1 coordinate 5,734,167, forward strand.
TCGAAATCACTTTCGGAGTCAATCAGTGCGACGATCACGTCCAAGTGCTGAAGATTATTGAAAAGCGCCAAAATATGCATTTTCCGGTTGTCCACTTTATCAACAATTTCGTCAGTGACAACGATGGGATTTACTTACCGTGATGCAAGCGTCGGAAATGGCACAGGCGCTGGAGAACACACCTGTTAAGAGACGAAGGACCGAGCACAGTAGGAACGTCAAAAGTTTTGAGTATAGCGTTGCACAATTTATTAGAAGCATGGGTGTAGGAACAGGGGGAGGGACACGGGCCAATGGCGCGCCTCCACTTTTCAAGGTGGGGGGCCAGCAATGATTACTGCCCCCCCCCCCCCCCACCCACTCTTTCAGATTTAAATTGTGTCTAGCTTTTTTGTAATACTATTAGCATGCATGCCAATTAACCTAGCTCACCACCATCTTCTTGAAGATGCATCATCATTTTCGTCTTGCCCATTGGCCATCTCTTATTGTCACAGCCGCGGGCCGACACGCGGCCTATGGAGATCAACGCCGGGCGTCGAGGCTGTTGCTAAGATTTGCGAGTATGCGTGCTGAAACCCATGTTATATAATTTTTTCTCAGTAAGCAATCCTGACTGAATGTAAAACATGTTAAGACGAAGATGAGTCAGGCATGTCAATACAAATTTTGGACCCATTTCGATCTACAATCTATGTCAGGGTGTTCTTAATATCCTTGAAGAACAGAAAAAAATCGGAGTCTTTGCGACAGTTATTGGACCACCCGCGATGATCATGGATGTTTTTGCGCCAATGAGGGTTCCTACGTTTATGGCGTCAACTGCGCAGGTCATAAGGCCTCCCGCGAAGGAGAACAAGGTGACGTGATGCATCTCTCAAGCGACTCCGGATCGACCAGGGATCCCGCACCGTGTCACCAGAATGGCAGCCGGAAGACATCCCGTGATGGGGCGGAACTGCACCACAGCCGTTGACCCAGAGCAGCAACGTGCCTAGTGTTCTACTCAAGGGCCCTTGCCCGGAATGAAACAAGGGTCTCCTTATTGTTGAAAAGAGTGGGTCGCAATGTTAAAAATGAACAAGGTCATCCCAAGGTCAAGGTCAACAAGATCAAGGTCATCCCATGTTTGCCTGAGAACGCTCCTTCTTTTGCACAATCGATTGGTGAAAAACATGACGTCAAAAGCTTTGAGCACGCGCGCCCGCAGTGATTGCGATGACCTGGGTTGCTGCGACGATTGCGATGATCTGGGTTGCAACTTTCGTAAATGCGAACGGCGTTGGCGACTGCAAGCGACCAGGCGATGGGTGCCGCAGTCAGTCTGTCCGATTTGCAGTCACAGCAACACGAAAAATAAAGATCCTTCCTTTACTCTTCCAGTTCCACCATCAGATTCCAGCGCCTCTTCCCCTTGCTGTAAGGGCCAAACAGATCTGATCATCAGTCTAAGACTCGTACAGGCAAAACTCTACGCCCAAAACTACCCTCTAAATGTAAGGTTTGATGTCCTAAAGCGTTATAAGGTATTCCTTTCAGAAGCGTCATCATTTTTGTCCACCCGTTGGCTATGGCCTAATGTAAGCCGCAGGGCAGACACTGTGCGGCCTATCGAGGCTGTATGCAACACGAAAAATAAAGAATACGTACGAAGAAATAAAGAATAACAGCACTAAATAATTTTGTTGCCAAGATTTACGAGAGCGCGCATGTTCAAAGCTACGTTGCATAATTTGTACACCGCGAATCGGTTCTGACTGAATGCCAAGCATTTCCAGACAAACATGGCTAGGTCGTGTTTAATACACTTTTTACACATGTCGATTTGCAATCTACCATCACAGAGTGCTTGATATTGCTGTAGAACCCATATAAAAATCTGACATGGCTTCTCAATTTTATCGGTTTAGAAAGAGTCCACTAAATCATTGTAAATTAAGAGCGTCGGTGATTTATTCAATGCAGTCGTTCAACGGCTGAATTCTTGCAGCTCATTGGCCTCAAATACAAGCAGAATAGATCTCGCGAAAGCTTCTGGCTTCTGTTGCTTTTTCTAGTTACAAGGCAAAATAGCAATGCTACAAAGATAACCTTGCTCCTTGTTAACAGCTAAGCTATATCTGGCGATCTTTTTGGGAGGTCACCCGCCAGGAGGCTTTGTCAACCTTGTGCCTCTCACCTTTTGGCAAGGCTACATCCCTGTCTACATTCAAAAGTAGATCGAGCTGGCTACGTTGAATGAGGGACAATGGAATATCCGTGGACCGTTCAGGGCTAAAGCAGGCAGCTTCCCGAAAGCTTTTTTCTGTGGTGATGTGGTGAATGGCAAAATAATTCGGTAAAAAGGCACTGCTGCAGGGTGCCCAATATATGTTTTGCACACCATTAAGTGGTAATGCTGATCCATAAACTTGCAGCAAAGCAGCGATACGATCACTCTTCCCAGTTAGCCCTGGGGGGGGGGGGGGGGGGCAGACCGGGCCAGGGCAGTGGCTGCCGACAGCGGACGGGAGTAGGACTCAGGTAAATGAATATAAGGCAGAAAAGCCTTCATTCTGTGGCGTGGTTTTTTACAGAAAAGGCGGTTTTATGTTTTTTGTCACATTGTTTTGGCAGTAAGTGAAGTGGTTATTTGGGTATTTGAAGCTTCCGAATTTGCTTCCACCTAGAATTCTGCGCCAATTCTTATTCCTAGAAACGAAGCCCACGAAATCTAGGCGCATGGAAATCCAGACGCCACCGTGGGTCACACCGATTCGCATCCAAATTCTGACCAGCCTATGTCGAGGTCGTGCCTTGGCATCTGCTCTGCGGAAGGTAGATGCCTCCTCGATGACCCAAAGTGCCTACCTGCTCGTGGAATTTTACGTTCCCACGGAAACAATCTTGAAATAAAAGAATAATCATGGGAAGCTGGATGCCTTATTCATCGAATGACATATCTGAGTCCGAATGGGCATCGTTTCGCACCAGTGAGAAACAGCTGCAGATGCATATTTAAGCAAGGCAACAATGCCATTTAACTATTCCCAAGATGTGTTACGTGATAAATAGCGGATAATAACCCCCATCTCTACCCCCCACCCCATCCCCCTCCGGTCATTCGGGCTTGCGTCCCAAAAAAGCTTTTGAAGTTCACGTCTGGCCCGCCCCCCCCCCACTTTTTGAAACGTTCCTACGCCTATGCTTGTGGTTGTGAGCAAATCGTTCCATTACTTTAATAATGTACACAACACAGCACACCACATGTATATATATATATATATTATATATATATATTATATATATATATATGAGCGATAAGCGTTCCACCAACCGTTGAGCGTTCCGCCCATTTTCCACGCTTAATATCAAACCCCCGCGGCCCAACACCACCCGCGGGTCGGACGGCGACGGGCGGAGGCGGGGTCGTCAACTGAGCAGCATAAGACGCCATCACGATGGCCGCCGTTAGGCGCTGACGACAACCCTCCGCGACGCAAGTCATCTGGAGGACTGAGGGTCTACGGCCTCGAGGAGTTATCCAGCCTCTCCTCCGCCTTCGATGAAGCCGCGAGGCATGTGACACGCTGCTGGGTCGCTCGCGCGTATCCTGACATCCATAAACGCCGTGACAGTTCCGCAGAGGTCAGGCCTTTGCTGCAAAGCAAGGCTGTAGTATCGCAGGTGAGTTGGAGGGAGGGGGGGATCAATGAAAGTGGACACAACCCCGCGCCCAGAATACGGCGAACAATCAGGGTAATCCCCTGATTTGGTCCCTGCCTTCTCAAAGCGTGGGAGTTGCAGCCCCCCCCCCCCTCCCCCAGGAGCCTTCAACCCCTGTTGTAAAGGTCAGAATGCTTTGAACTGTCTACAGATGACGGCGTCGTTGTTGGCACGTGTTACTGACGTGCCCCAATGGCCTTTCATGCCAACTTTCACATTTCAGTTGGACGGGTCCAGATTGAGGCATGAGGTTACCCTTCAGTCGTCAGCCATGCGCCTGCTACCTCTGATGCTGCTGCTCTGTCTGGCGGTCTTCGCTGTCGAAGGTGGGTGGGAACTGAGTGTCGATGACGGCTAAGCTAATTGAGCAGCAAAGGAGCTGAGAACAAGTAGGAGTACTGTGGTGTATGGCGGTTGTTTAGGGCGCCTACGCGCCAGGCAGGTGGCAGTTGCGGGAGAGAGTGGGCCTTGGGTGGTGGCGCGTGGCGGAGGCGCGACGTGTTCGGACGCCTCGGACGTTATATTATTGCTATTGTTGTTATTACCGAGGTATTGAGCAAATACTCACGGAAACACCTGACTTCGTGCTTGGTCGGGCTGTGAGAGCGGACGATACTACAAGTACCCTGGGGATGTGGCGAAGAACCACGTTGGCGTGTTAGTAAGGCCAGGATTCACCAACCAACCACTCTGCCAAATACGCAGAATGCGTTGACGCTTGGAAACTAGGGACCAATGAGTGCAGCTCGAGGAGCCCAGCAACTAGCGGTATACTACGCGCAGCAGGTCACTAGAAGCACACCAGTACACCATAAGTACACCAATGGCACCACTGGTTGTTGGGGCAAGCCCAGCGTAGCATCACCAGCCGCAGCACCAGTACCGCGCGCGGCAGTCGCGATACGCAGCATCCGATGGATCAGATAAGGGCATCGCATAACGCGTCCTTCTTTCCAGGCGCCCCTAATCAGGGCTACTGTGGCCTTGGAGGCTCCTGGTGTCCCAGCGGCCAAGTCTGCCGTAGGTGCGGAATCCCGATGCCTGGCCGATGCTGCGTGCCCCTATGTGAGTACTATTGGAAGCGGAGATGGTGTTGTCGCCCATCCATGATGCCCACTGCCGTTGATATCACCGCTATGTTTATTCAGTACGTTCAGATATTTAAGTTTAGATAGTATACGTTATATAGATTTACGTTTGTATAGATATACGTTAAGATGTCACCGCTGCATTGGGCGTCTACTTCGGTCGCTTTATCGCTTCTCGTCGCATTTTGGCATGTCACATGCTCAGAATTTTCGTAAAGGTGGGCTTCGAATTTGCAATGTCCCCGAGGCTAGTCTTCACTCCTATCCCACGGCGTTCGCAAGAACTCATCATATCCTTAATGCGCTTTTTGTGGACCTGCTGATGGTTTGGAGATCCCTCAAGAAAGCTGCTTCACTAGTGTCTTATCGCTTTGATAGCTTTAGCATTCTTAGACGCCCGCCGCTTCAGTGCGTCGTGGTAAATAACGAGAAACCTTGCGCTTGTAGAACGTTCTGACTTAAAATGCTCACTGATGCTCTTTGTGTTTAGCATTGAGCAGATCGTGTCAAACGGTTGTCACAGATCATGTCCCCCTTATTCTCTGTGCCTCCTCCACCGCACCGAGGGCGTTAACTGACATGCCGCTCCTCGTATTCCAGCCTTATGCCGTAAGGCAAAAAGGAATGATCCATTGCTGGTCTGCTGATCGCAGCTCTGGCCGTCGCCAGCGTGGGATAAGTCGAGAGCTGCGATGTTGGTGCCGAAAGCGGAATTCGTCCACCGTTCAGAGCTTAGCCAAGTCAAATGTTCTGCCTTTTCGTTACATGCTGAATGGTGCGGGGCGTTTCCTCGCCGCATGTTTTCACACTCCATGCAGGCGAGTGATTTCCAGAAAAATAATCTCCTGAAAGGCTTGAGAAAAGTTGACACGCATCTGGCGACCAGAGGTACACCTCCCTGTGTCGGCACGTGGTCGTGGTCTGCGCGCTGTAAACAGTGCAGATTCAAAACAGGCAATACGAATCAAAATGCGTGTTGTCAAATACAATAGAACCGAACGAGCAGCAACAGTGTACAACGACATTCACGCGTAGGCAGCAACTTTGTCAAAATACACCGCGGATATCTGATATGGTGGAAGAGACTGTTTAACTTAGATTATGTCGGATGTCACGGGAACGCTGTTGGTCTGTAGAACAATGGTGCATTTCGTCTGCATCTGAAAACAGACATCATTTCCGCAAAACACAATAATACAGATCTCCCCTTCCCAAAATTGCTGCACCCACCAACCACCCACCTCGAGAAGCAACTCAGGTCAAAAACCTTCGCGCATCACCGGGTGGGCAGCGCGCACTTCACGGCCAACACCCGTGTGATTTCATGGTGAGACCCCATTCGCGCACGTATGACCTTTGGGTGATCACCCCAGGGTCACCCTTGAGTGCGGTTATTGCACTTCCGGCGTCCCATGGCTTTGACACCAACAAAAGTCGCTGTGGATGTTCGCGCCTGCGACCAGGGCATTTTTGCAGCCCAGGTGTCATTTGAGGCGGACTTGGTTGTTGTGGCTAAAAATGGACGTAGCACAATCTTATGTTTCGCCTGAGCGTCTCCGCTTGCTGAGCCCACGCTCCTCTCTCTTTTTGCCTTAAATCATTAAGTTGACTGGTAGCAATCTTAACAATCTGCAGCTGGAATACCCATTTCATCTTCGATGATCTCGCGTAAAGAAGAAAACCTGGGCTCGTCCCCGCGATATTACCATTGTGATCGCACAAACAGCATCGATGATCTTTTCCGGCTGCACACGGACAGCGTGGAAATGATCGCTATCAAACAAAGAAGGATATACACGTACACAGACACCCGCGCACCAACGCACGCGCAAACTTGTGCACACGAGGCTCAGGTCACCGACCTTAACTGACTTTGCTAACAGGTCTTGCCCACATACCATTTTTGCCCGTCTTTTGTAATAACATGCCCTTAAGTTTTATAGGTTGTCTACTCCAATAATTCCTCAGCTTGCCTGCGCCACTCATATAACTGCGGGCTGCATGTCCACCTTGAAGGCCGTCAAAAGTGATTTTAGAAAAAAATTATCCGAAGAAATTAATTTAAAAAAGGTATCAAAGTGACCTTCTGCCATATCATGCTTGCCATGACCCATACCAGCACCAAAAGCATAGCCATGGTGGTTGCGAGGGCATTATTGACCCCAGGTGCATGTTAAGTCGCATCGCAAGTGGTTCGCTATTTTCTGGGCGGAGTGAGAAGGGACGAGTGGGTATGCATATGAACAGCTTCACACATATGCATGTGTCCCTCCCGGGCAATGCCAAGCCAGATTACAGCCACTGTACACTGCACCACTCTCAAGCTACAGCTATCGGCTCTCTTTGTATGCTAAGCAAACGGCAGGTAATCCATGGGAAAATCTTGGTCAATGAATTCATGCCGCGGCGGCACAGACGTGCTGTATCGATGTGGTTAGCATTCAGAAAATGTGAAATGTGAGAAACCTCGGAGCCATGAACATGGGAAACCTTTAAAGCGTCCAAGATCGCAGCGTCCATTGTTCATATCTTTCAAGATAGCAACATCCAGTGTTCGTAACATCGAAAACGCGCCTTATTCCGTGCGTATTGGAGGACTTAAATTCGACACTGACCGGGGTCAACTCTGCCCCCGTCCAATATATACAATAATTTAAAAGGGCCTTTAGATACTGCTGCAAATTAATTGAATAGCTGTAACTAGTAAGTTTTACACCTTGTGCCAAAATACCAATTGTGCGACCATAATGTATTAAGCGCAAATGCCGTAAGAGTGACGTCATGTTGACCTATTCTATCACAATAGCGCATAGCAAAAAAAGCAAATCGACACACAATCCGAACGAAACAACATACTTTACATCTGTGGACGGGAAATAGAACTCAATTAATCCATTATTCATATGCCTTGTAGTTGTGTCGTTTCAATATTGCACATTGAAGTATTGACATTACAAATAACGACAATATCGACAAACAGTACACTCAACACCTTTTTGCCTCACACTTAAAATTTTGCCAAGATGAAAAACGTGTCTTAGATAAGAATATGAAGGATGCTGCACCATATTTCAGCTAATTATCTGAAACAATAATTGGGTTGTGACTTTAAACGCATCACAGCACATGTTGCCCGCATTCAGATGACGCGGCCGGCGACGGTAGCGGGCGGCGGGATTCAGGTCTGCCGCAGCGGCGCGGTGACGCGGCCCGCGACGGTAGCGGGTGGCGGGGTTCAGGTCTGCCGTAGCGGCACGGTGACGCGGCCCGCGGCGGCAGCGGGCGGCGGGGCTCAGGTCTGCCGTAGCGGCGGGGTGACGCGGCCCGCGGCGGCGGCGGGTGGCGGGGTTCAGGTCTGCCGCAGCGGCGCGGTGACGCGGCCCGCGGCGGCGGCGGGTGGCGGGGTTCAGGTCTGCCGTAACGGCGGGGTGACGCGGCCCGCGGCGGCGGCGGGTGGCGGGGCTCAGGTCTGCCGCGGCGGCGCGGTGACGCGGCCCGCGGCGGCGGCGGGTGGCGGGGTTCAGGTCTGCCGTAGCGGCACGGTGACGCGGCCCGCGGCGGCGGCGGGTGGCGGGGCTCAGGTCTGCCGCAGCGGCGCGGTGACGCGGCCCGCGGCGGCGGCGGGTGGCGGGGTTCAGGTCTGCCGTAGCGGCACGGTGACGCGGCCCGCGGCGGCGGCGGGTGGCGGGGCTCAGGTCTGCCGCAGCGGCGCGGTGACGCGGCGGCAGAAGCCGTTTATCAGTTTCACACGCAAACTGACGATGCATGGATTGCGGCGGGGTTGAAGGGCATCAGGTTGCGTTGTTGGCAGGACTGAACCGTCGTGAGCAATGCGGAAATCGATCTACCGCTTATTTCCCACCAAGGTCATCCATTTGGCCTTGATCTTAGACGGTTTATGAACGAGTAGGGTAAGGTAGGGTAAGGTGGGGTAAGGTGGGGTAAGGTGGGGTAAGGTGGGGTAAGGCGCCCGCCGGGACAAAACGCCCCATCAAGATATCTTGGAACTGAAGAAGTCCCGGGATAACACTTTCTGCTCTGTTAAACAAACAAAATGTGGTCAGCACGCTGGCAGATGGCGACGAACCTGGTGGATTGTGTTGGAGAGATAAAAGTGAAAACGTGTTTGCGAGTGATTTTTTCTTTTTGGTTGTTTCAGTGCTAAGTTAAGGCGATGGTTTATACCGCACTACAGTTCATTCATGCATATCTAGAGATCATAATTTGAACCCACTGGGTTGAATTCGCGTTGGTCCTCGTTCTTGGCGCCACTTTATATGCGAATGACCGGTCGGGGTAAAAGGTCACACTAGGTCGTGAAGTAAAAGCCCCATGGGACGTCTTGCCCCATTTATGCCTTTATTTATGCCTTTTACATTTATGCCTTTTATTGCCAATTTCCCGTTGAATCGGCTTTGAACGTCTAGTTGACCGTAGCTTAATCTGGGTAGCTATTTTAAAACTTTTAAGGGACAGAGTGTTGAGGAAATATGATTGCACGAAATCATGACATTGGCAGTTGATTCACCTTTTAAACTTAGAAATGTGGTTAAAGTAAGAGCCATATTGTTGCTTACATTGTAACTGGGCAGCGTGCAATAAAAATGACTTTGTTTCAAGTGTGGTGCGGGCATACAAGAGAAAATCACAGCACGTGAAAAATGGCGAAATTGCCATTAGAAAATCTCTGGATGATCTCAGAAAAGGACTGCGTGTGCGGGAGTTGTCACGCAAATATGGTGTGCCGCTTAGAACATTCCGACGTCATCGCGACGGTAACGTGAGACGTCCAGGAGAGCGGTATCTTGGAAGGTACGACACAGTGTTCCCCTCCAATGTGGAAATGGCTCTCAAAGAGCACATTCTAGAGATGGAAAGTCGCCCTTTTGGCTTGACTACCATGGACGTACGGAGGCTGACATTTCAGATGGCTGCACGTATGAAACTCCCGCATCCGTTTCGAGAGGAATCCGCCGAGAAGAAGAATGGCTCTGCGGCTTTCTAAACCGCAACCCTGATATTAGCCCCGAGAGCCGCAAGCCCGATTGGCTTCAAAAAAGACGTATATATATATATATATATATATATAGCATTTAAAAAGACACACATATATATATATATATATGTGTATATATATATATATATATATATATATATATATATATATGTGCATACAAGAAAACCGTGCGTACCATTCACACCAGCGGAGGTGCAGGGTGGTTGCCATGGCGAAGTCAGGGACGTTGTCATGGGAAGAAGCGTAGTGCTGTTAGAAAGCGCTGACAGCCTAATTTGGACTAAAAAATAATTAAATCGACATCCTTGCGTCTTGAAGATGCTGAAGTGGCGCTACGCAGAGATACTATCGGACGCATCTGGTCCTGAGGTTTCACTAGAGTATGTGCCTTTCAGATATGCTCTAAAGGTGGGTAAAGGTGGGAGTGTTAAAGGTAACTTCCTTTAACATTCGCCCCGGGGGCCCTCGGAAAATTACGCGCAATGTGGGGGGGGGGCAGTCCCCACCTTTCTCCTATCATCTTGAAAACAGTGAAGAAAAGTAGCGAAACTTCCATGGTGGGTGGGTAATACGACGAACAAGGTTCTGTGAGAATATTACGACCTTCGAGAGGTCGGGGCGACGGGGTCGGCTGATGTCAAGCACACCTGCCTTTGAATGTTTAGCATGGCTTGGGTTGTCACCCCGTGAACCGCTGCGATTTAGTTTAAATTCCCTGAAATGGAATTAAGCTATGTTGTTGACATGATATACAATGAGTTCAACCACCCTCCACTCATGCACTCACCGATACACTCACCCCCGCTGTAGAGGGGGGGGGGAGGGGTGAGTGTATCTCCATTATCCTGCGAATTACCCGACCCACGCCGCGACTGGATTAGGAAAGTCGCGGTGTGGACCGGGAGAGTCGTGATGAGGATCAGAAGAGTCGTGATGTGGAACAGAAGAATCACGGCACGGATCAGAAGACTCGTGACTCAGAAGACTCGTGAAGACTCGTGGATCAGAAGAGCCGTGAAGTGGATCAGAAAAGTCGCAGCATGGATCAGAAGAGTCGTGACTTGGATCAGGAGAGTCGCAGTGTGGATCAGTTGCCGTCACTGTCGGAACGGTTAATCCGCATAGAACGATTGTCGACCATCTTCGCCGATCTGCAGAATTGTGACATCCCTCGGCTTTGACCATGCCCTCATCCTTGCCGCCGAGTCAGACTCTGGGGTTGGACATTCTGCTTTCGGTGTGCGACGAGCCTGCCATCTGTGACCAATACCGCACGTCAATGCTTCCAGAAAATCCACCAGGGTGAAGAGAGAGAATCCGGTGACCACGCCGAGAAGCCCGCCGATGTTAGCAAGCAATGCACTCAGTGTAAAGGTGACCGCTTCCCGAACCTCATCCGCAGCGAGATTTAGCGTCATGTGCAGCATTGTGAAACAGGGTGAGAGAGTGGGTTTGCTGTGGTCAACCATCCCTCCCAGGAGCCCGGAACGCACGTCATAGGCGACCTGGCGACAGGCGGCCGGGCACTCGCAGTCCCTTGTGTGCTGAAGCAGACTGCTGGGGACGTACTGCTCCGCCCCCTCCGGCATGTCCAGCAACGGAGGTGCGGCAGGTACTGGAGGCGGTAATGGAGCACGCTTCGCTCGTGGGAAGACGGAGCGCTGCCCGGCGGCGGCGGGGGCCTCCGTCCAGGCGTCGCTCGTTGACGTGTTGGATGCGTACTTGAATCGAGGCCGGCTCCACTCGTAGCTGGAAATCATACAGAGCGACTCCCGGATCTGGTAGAGAAGGATCAGTCTTCCCCGGCGCGACTCCGGCTGCACGAGCCGAGTACAGGCGGGCAGGTGGTTGAGCGGTCCGCGCAGCTCGGGCAGGAACACGCGGGCCGACACCATGTGCGGCAGCCGACAGTCGATGTGCGCCGCCAGCCGCCGCCACAGGCACTCCTTCAGACAGCGGGCTGGCGAGTAGCCGGGCTCGTCGCGGCAGGGCTGCCGGCGCACGCTGACCAGTCGGCGCAGTCTTGCTGTCACGCGAAGGCCGGTCTCGTGGCCGGACCGCAGCTCCCGGACCGGGGTCACCGGCACCGGCTCGTCGATCCGCGGCGCCGGCAGGTCGCCCACGCTCGGCTCCTCCGGCCCGTGCACGTACAGACGGTAGGCCACCTTGCCGCGATTGCCGGTGAAGAGGGCGGGCACAGGCAGTGTCAGGTGGACCGAGAGTGGGCTGTGGCCGCTTCGGTGCAGCGTCGCGTTCGGCTCGAAAGTCAGACAGCGCATTGGCCGCCACGGCTGCTCTCCTAGATGCAGGTAGAAGCGCCGTCGCCAGACGCCCAACGGCCTCGGCAGGAGTACGTCGCTGATGCCGCCGTGGCCGCTGGCTATATGCGGCTGATCCAGCCCGCCGGGCAGTATCTCCAGCGTGGTCCGGTTGTAGAACTCGGTGACCGACAGCGAGCCGTTGGCCAGCTGGCGGTACAGGTCGATGGCCAGGCCCTCCTGAAGACGAGAGCCGGGGCAGAGCGTGAGCCGCGGGAACGGCGCCACCCGCCGCACCACCGTCGAGCTGACCGGCTCGGAGCGGAACTCCTGCACCTGCTGCCACACCAGCGTCAGCAGCAGCAGCAGCAGCGCCGTGCGCGCCGTCCAGTGCAGCAGGATGCGACCAGAGCCTCGTCGCGGACCCCCGGCCGGAGCGGCGTCCATGCTGGCGGCTCTTGCGACACTGAAGACAAGGAACCTGCCTGGGACGTCCCGTGCCCCCGCTCCTACTTCCCGAGCCCTCCCCCTTCCCCACGCTGCGTCATGCTGGGCAGCATCGATGGACTGCGCACTTGTTGAAGACGACTACTGATAACAAATAACCCGAAGCCTGGTGACCCGTGGCTGTTCAAGCTGTCGACGGTCCAGTCGTCTGGTCGGCTATTTGACAAGAACGCTCACAGTCTGATATCGACGGGGCTGGGAGCGGTTGACCAATGCCCCTGTCATGACTTCCACGCGCTGAAAAGTTTCGTGAAGTTGGCGCTTTGTTGGCCACCTTGACCAGCGACAGGGTCTACCCGTTACATGCCCTGGACGCCATTATGCTGGCGCAAGTGACAGTTTGCCTTTACTGGAGTTGCGCTGGGTTAGCGCCGCAGTACCATATGC
>NW_023597055.1:5747525-5785137 GCF_011947565.3 Pollicipes pollicipes
AAGATGACGCGCAGCCGCCCCCGGAGCCATCTAGCGGCGTTGTCAGGAAGCTTAAGTTGAACGCGCGGTCGGCGGGCGTCGTGCTCAAGTCGAAGGCGATCAAGATGCTTGTAAAGCCGCTGAGGCAGCGCGCCAGCCTGCCGGAGCCGGTGACGGAGCCCATGACTATACTGGACGCCAACGCCGATGTGGTGATCGAGGACGGACCAGTTATCATCAACGAGAAGGGCGAGCTGGTGCCGGCGCGGTCAGTGGCCAAGACCTCGCCGCAGGGCGCCCGGCTCGCCCGACCCGCCGCCAGGGTCGTCAAGTTCACCACGCCGCTCCCGCCCCGGCCATCTGCGCCACCAACTCCCGCGCCGCCGCCGCCGCCATCTTCTCCGCCTCCTCCTCCGCGCCGCCGCCGCCGCCGCCGCCAACGGCTGCTCCGGAGGCGCCAACGCCGAAGCGGCGCGGCCGACCGCCGAAGAACGCGTCGGCGCCGGCCAAGACGCCGCCGCCGGGCAAGAAGCGTGGCCGCAAGCCGAAGCCGCCGCCAGAGCCGGAGCCGGCGCCGGCGCCGCCGCCCGCCGAGGAGGAGCCGGAGGAGGTGACGCTGGACCTGAGCGCGCTGATGGGCGCCGCCGACCACGGCGCCGCCGCCGCCGAGCTGGACGCCGACGTCGGGTACTTCGACGTGAACGGACAGTTCGTCGAGCGCTCGCCGGTGAAGAGTGACTGGAGCAGCTCGCGCTTCTCGGTCGAGGCGTCTGCCGCTCAGGACGACGGTAAGCGTCGCCGGAGGCTGCCAGGGGACGCCGGGGGCCGCCAGGGTGCCCTGCCGTCCACCCGGCCGCTGAGAGGGGAGAGTTTTCACTCCCCAGTGTCCTAAAAGACACTATTTGCGTGTGCATGTCTCTTCCGTCGTGTTGGTGTCCAACATTAGCCTGCACGCTCCTTAGTGTGCTGACTCTGAGATGTCGTGACCTCACGACTGCAGGATCTGTGCAGCAGACTCAGGTGAAGCCCATGCCCTGGCAATGCTGTGGTGCGGTTGGTGTTCGCCTGTGTCGGCGGCCTCGACGTCTGAGCGCGCTGCGCCCCTGCCGCCAGGTGTCGCTGCCGTCGGCGCCGCCGCCCCGATGGTGGTGGTGCTGCCCGACCCACAGCTGGCGGCACTCTCCGTGTTCGACGGAGAGACGCAGCCGCTGTGAGCGCAAACAGCGCCATCTCAGGAGCACCTGGAGAGGTCCGTCGCCGCGCGATGCGCCCGCCATCTCGTGGCCGGCTCGTCAAGCTCGCTTTGGGCGAGTGGCCGCCGGGCGGGCCTCGGCCAGCTGAGTACAAAGGTCCGGAGAAGTCTCGCTGGCGGGGAGATAGTGTGCGCGGTCGGGGCGTCACGCCAACGGCGCGCGACGACGCTGGCGCCTCTGGGCGTACACCGCGCCAACTGAACAAAAGCCGTGCCTGTGTGGATGTGGTCCAGGACTTGTCATGGCGAAGTCCTTGGCCCTGAGGCTGGTACATGATATTGGCCCCTGAGTAACCGTGCACGACCTGGGCCTCTGTGAGACCAACATGACCTGGGCCCCTGAGACTGTACATGACCTGGGCCCCTGATACGGTACATGACCTGGGCCTCTGTGAGCCTGTACGTACCTGGGCCTTCGCGAGACTGTACGGACCCCCGGCCGTCCGTGAGACCGCACAATTCTCGGGTCTCTGTGAGACTGCGGAATCCGAGCCTCCGTGAGGACCGGCGGCGCATCGCCGCGCCGCCGCTGGCTCTCCTGAGGATATCCGGTGGCATCCGCATGATATCCAGGAGCAGGCGGTCGCCAGACGCGGCGCGCCGGCCGGAGGCGGCGCCGCGTGAGTGAGGCTGGCGTTTGTACCTGTTGACTTGCCGACTGCCAAGCCCTGCTGGCAGCGACGCGGAGCGTTTGAGCCGTTTTCGTGATTGTCACACTGTTCTCACTGATCTGTTTTTTGTTTGTTTTTTTAGTAGATTTGTAGCGCGTGAGTGAGCGGCTTGATGGCGCCGGCGCGGGACGTCGTGCGCATGCGCAGCTCGGCTCCTGACGGCGTCGGTCTGGCCTGTACATACATCTGTAAGACTATGCACACCGAAATACATGCTTTATTTCCTTTCGCTCGTTCGGTATCGGTGTCGGCTCGGCAAGAGGACGTGGCGTGAGTGTCGGTTGTAAACACGCGTCGGCTACAGACAACGCCGCTTTCGACTGGATGTCGCAATGCACCCTTATACCCCCAAGTCGGTGACACGGTGAACGCTCACGAAGCAATGCCCGAAGGATCGGAAGCGCGCCTTGCGTCCAGTTCTGCGCCACCGTGCGGGCGGGTGGTGCCGCGTCCGCCGCGCGTGGTCTTTGTTGATACACAGCCCACTGATCGTTATCCGGGCGAGGACGCGTCGCGCCGCCGCAAATGCCGACACCCTCGCCGCGCTGGGCTGATCCGCGGCCAGCACCGCGCACCTGATCGTGCCGCGCCTCGACGGTGCTCCCGCGGCTCAGGGCAGTAGCGACCGCGCCGCCAGGCCGCCGCCGTCCAGCCTCTGGCAGACCGACGTTCCCTGCGCAGCGGCTGTAGCAGCACAGGCCGAGGCCGGCGCAGTCTCCATCGCCGCGGCAGCGCTCGAGCTCAGCCGCCTCCGGCAGTTGTGCTCCTGGCGGCAGACGGGCGAAGCTCCGGTGCCGCCGGCGCCCGCCGGGATGAAGAGCGCTTCTTGTGCGAACGCCGAAGCCCTGCAAGTGACCGCTGGTCGCCGCTGGTCGCCGGTCGGCTCGCGGCGGCAGCCGGGAGGACGAGGTCCTCAGAGGACGAGCTGGGGTCCTCAGAGGACGAGTCGGGGTCCTCAGGGGACGTGCCGAGGAGCCGCCGAGGGAGCCCAGTGTGGTGACGGACGGCTTCGGCGGAAACGCGGGCGGGAGCAGGCCCTGCGCCAGAATAGTATCGCCAACCTGCACCATAAGGCTGGGTAAGCGGGTGCCTAGTCCTCCATTCCGGAGACGCCCACGAAGCAGCCGTGGACACAAATATAAACAAAACATCTCCCCGCCAAGTCAGCTGATCGCTCCCGTATTTTCAAACTCGTTCCTAATATTCCATGCCCTGTCTTATGCTGCATAAATGCATCATGTCGCATGAAAGCTTTGCCAAATCAGTAAAACTTTATGCAGGCTAACTATTTCCAAAAGAGACATTCGAAAAAGCCAGCTGACCAAAATGGTCCAACTGAGCCCGTGTTGCCTCGCTTGGGCATTACGTAGCGTTCCGCTGACCTTCGTCGGAGCCGCCGTCGGCCTCGGCCGGCTGGTGGTGGCTCCGGGGAAGATGATGGGTCGGTGACGAGGCGACTGAGGCCGGCGGTGGGGTCCGCCGCTGCCACGACTGCCAGGGAACAGTGGCGGCTCGGCGGACACCGGCGGCGGCCCGACGGACACTGGTGCCGGCCCGGGGGTCCGCCGGCCGGCGGCGGCTTCAGGCGCTCCGAGAGGCCGCTTTTGGCCTGCCCCGCGCCGCCGTGAGCCTGGCCCGTGCCACCCTTTATCTGGCCCGCGCCGCCGTTGACCTGGGCTTGGGTCACGGTCACACCGGAGCCGCTGGTGTCCAGAAGGGAGCGGATCGGGGTCGATATGCCCCCGCCGTTGAGTCGAGTGTGGACGCCGGCCAGCGGGTGTGACACCAATACCACGTTCCCTGGAGCAAAGGCCATTCAAGGTCACGTTCGGAAAAATATAAAAAAAAACGTTTCATTTGGTCCCTGTCCATCACATCACGAATCAGTGACCTTCACATGGTGGTTTAGGCCAACCGACACATTAGGCCATGATAACGTCAGGTCATTTCTTATTGCTGATAGATCATCCACAGTGTCACAAGATCGTCGCCTCACGCAAAGATCGTGAGAGTGAGGTCATCCTAATTGAAGATGACGCAGATGATGACGCAGTGCTATGGTGATATACAGCATCTCAGAGCCAACTGGTTATTGACTAATCACCCCGTGCCCCTTCGGCTCGAGGTCACCATCACCTCAGAGCATCGCGCGGGTTTTAAGGGTTCTAATTTTTGTTTAACCCTTACCTCCGCGGACAGCGCAGGTTCTGCCCACTCCAGTGTTGTCATTTTGTTTTTTGTTTGTTTGTTTTTGTTGTTTGTTTGTTTGTTTTTTTTTGCTCGTAATGTGTTTGTCACGTCACGAAACTGTTCGGCTTTTCATATCATTTATATGCATGTGTTACGTATATTTTGACCAAATATTGGTTCGGCATAAGGGGTTCCGAGCTGTTCTTGCCGTGAAGCAATCTCCCGTATGAGAAGGGTAGCAAGCCCACGTTCAGAAGCATGCACCGTACGCCTCTTGTAGGGCAAGATGAGGGTTGCAGATGCATTTGTGCAGTCATAAACACGGCAGACACTGGGTATGGGCAGAAATTTGCCAACGGAAACGCACTTAGATGCTGCAAAAATACTAATCCTATTGGTGCATTGCTTGAGTGCATTGGTGCATTGCTTGAGCGCATTAGTACATTGCCTGAGTGCATTGGTGCATTATTTGAGCGCACCGGCGAATTGCTTGAGCGCATTGGTACATTGCTTGATCGCATTAGTGCATTACTTGAGGACGCTGGTGCACTGTTGCACTGGTTCATCCGCAAGCGTATGTGTGCACAGAGTTCTGCCGTTTGGGTGAAACACCATCTCTTCATATCTGGCCATTTTGCGTTTTTATGTCATCTGATTCATCTTCTCATGCTGCATTTGGATATTTAAATCAATAGTTGAAATTTTTACAAACTTTCAGCCAAAAGAATACGCTCAAAGTTTGAGAAAATTTTAACTGATAGTTTGAATAACCGAAATCAGCATGCGCAGATGAATCAGATAACATAAAAAGCGCAAAATGGCCGAAAATTAACGTACGAGGTTTTACCTTCGTGCAGTGGACTTGGCAAGTTTGCCTAAAATGGTACTTCCGCGAAAGGACCTAAAACCTGTTAAGAGCCCGTTAACTGCACTTATTCGCTAAGTAAGCTTAATCTGTTAAGTCGCTTAAGAAGTTAACGGAAGTTGAACTTCATTTAATGCGTGCCGCGCACCGCACACCGTGTGTGGTACACGTCTAGCATACTTCAAGGTGAAATACGAAAGCAAACCTATATGGCAACATTCCACTGGGTTATGCGACCCAAGCCGCTGCGCCCCAGCTAGGCCGGACTCTGTCCCGCTCGGTCACGTGACCATCGCGGTGCCGCAGTGGGGCCCCGACGAAGCTCTCCCGGTCGGTCACGTGATCACCGCGGTGCCGCGGCCCGGCTCAGCTTACATGATTCGGTGGCACGCTCCCTATCGTGACTCTGCTCCAGGAGAACGTCTGTCCTCAGACAGCACGCGACGACGCCTCCGGCAAGGGTTTTGACACCTCGCGGTAATGCGGAGTGACACGATGGGCCTGTTTACTACAGCGCTTTGACATTTTCGGGAGAGAAAATGGGTTGCGTATTCGACGAATATATAAGTGACTTGTGCAATGATTTGGTATGAAATCATCATCAGTGTTTGGCGAAATCAGAACCGTTTTGAACAAATTTAAAGGGAGACCCTCCGACAGCTCAACATCCAACATTCGCATGGGTGTTGAACTAGCATCCCCGTGTTGAAGACGTTTTGATGCAAGTCACGGTCATGCCCTTTTTAAAATTTAAAGTAGTCGGGTTCCTGAGCTTAAATTTCGCAAAGGAGAATAATTCGGTGAACTATTCATAGGTACTAATTGTTACCAAATAATTAATAGCTATAAATGCGTACCGCACACCGTGCACATTCATTTGATAATGAATCATGTCATATATGCGCTGTTAACAGGCTTTTAACTAAATTGATTATTATTTTAAGTATTAATGAGGTCACCTTGGCATTCATGGCATCATAGTGCCATTCAGATCGTGCCATTTCATAACCCATGGGATGATCACAGCTGATAAAAATAAAGTGGTCGAATCGTTCATATCGGACGTTTGCACGCACGATTTCCAGAAATAACGGCCGTCAATTGGCTCTCAATAAATGTTGTGTAACGTACCATGACCTAATCAGGCGAGGAATATCTAGGAGCTTACTTGGTAAACAAAAAACTTACGTTGTCACGTTGTTACTAGAGCTGTCTTTTCCACTTAAAAGTATAGCAACAGCTATCAGTGAACTTGTTTTGTCATATATAATGCTTGCTTCAATGTCTCCAAGTGTGAAACACTCCTTTGATCAGTTTTCTTATGATTTAGAGGATTTTTAAAATCTAACTCAGTATTTAGTACTTCATACAAGAAAACTGTGTCCATGCCAGCGCCTACGCCCTTGTTCTGTTCCTTATCCTCGCGGACGTGCTGCGATCCTGGCACGAAGTTCCAGTGGCACTCAAACAACTTGATGACGTGTTTCGGCAATGAAGAGTGCGACCCTACATCACTGATGGCAGCCAGTATGGTGGTTGTGAGAGTTGTGAGCTACTGGATCACCGCTGCCCCACTAGCTCAATGTAGCAAATGTAGTATGATGTAGCTCTGAAATGTTGGCGGTGTCAGAGTGCAATCTTTAGAGCACACAAAAGGCAATCATTTGGAAACCTCTTGTTGACAATTGGGCGGACAGGGTTCAAGCGACCGGTTTTAGCAAAATAAACTGGTTCGATCCCTCTTTCATGTATTTTTGTTTCGCATAATTTCCTGGTATTCACGACACATCGGCTCCCTCGCCCAGGCTGCCTTTAATGCCCAGCCTGTTGCTACAAAAACTGTTTACGTCTTTTGCCCGCCTCCGTAGAGTTCAGAGGTGCATTTTGTTTGCAGCGTAACTTATTTATATTTACTCCAGGCTGAGCATATCCTACAGATCATGTTTCTCCTGCTCAGCAGCAGCCGGCAGCTGTCACCAGGCCCGTAAACACAACAGCACGACAGATGATCCCGCGTCCAGACAGTTTTGGGTATGGGTGACAGGCGTGTTACGTGCTCCACAGGATGCCCTCCACCCCCTCCCGCCCACACAATCCGATCAGTGCAAGGCCCCTTCCCACACGCGCCAGACGGGGTGAATGACACGGTGGGTTGGGGGGGGGAGGGGGGCCTCCACCGCTAATCCCAAACCCGGCACGGCAGTCGGGCCCCTGGGGGCGCTGCCAAAACATTTCTCTCACCCCTTCTCTGGCCTCAGCCCGACCCACTCCCAGCCGCTCCTAGCCACCGCCGGCAGCATTGCGCAATGTACGCGGTTAGTCGGACCATCCCATCGAGGCCACCGGCGCGTGGTCATTGCTGGCGATCAGCAATCGATTAAGCGGATGAGGCTTATCCCGAAAAGGATCGCCGGCCGACGACGTGCATCAGTGAGAGCAGATCTGGCGAGAAGGCTGAGGAATGAGGCCATGAACAACCCCTTGCCAAAACGCGAACTGCCTTGCTTTCAACGCGAAGTAATCGGTTTAAGCGACATCGTGATCATGAACACAGCTTGCAGCATCCACTTCTGACATTGCAAATGATGTTTGCTTAATAAAGTCGTTAAACCAAAGCACTCCGGTACCTTGCGGATTGATCGCTGTCAGCAGCTCTTAAGCTCAAAATGGCGAAAGTCAGGAGTCAGGAGCCCAATGCCTTTCGTATGTATGTCGAGCCCTGACGTCTCACAGCCAGCCAGGCTAGAGGTGCGCCTTTCCCGGCAAGTACAAAATGCTTTGCGTGCCATTCTGAGTGCACATCCACGAAATTTATGAAAAATCCACGATCGATGAAAATCACGCACATGCCAGAAATCCTGGTGCGCCGAACAGGAAATCATCGGCTTGCTGGTACAAGGGCTGTGACACTCCTATGCCCGCTGCACCAAGCATAGCCTGCTCAGAATGCCTTCAGACCACGTGGGTAACTGCTAGAATCATTCCCTGGTTTCAGGAAGTCGCTCAAGCCTGCTCAGTTGAACCTGTAATGCTTGCTGATTCGCTAAAGGATGTCGTAGGATCTGCGTGGGTGGGGAAGGTCGTCCGTCAGCAACGTTTAAACCATGTGAGGTACTGGCCTGAACATGATGATCACTAATGACTTCCTTCAATGATTACCCAAAAACTTCCAGAAACAAATGTCATTAACAGGTACTGACCAATACACTGGGTGAGCATTGGTTGATAAGTTGTTCAGTGCATTAGCGAGAAACATTATTTACATATATAAGACAGTAGTATTACCGTTGTTCCTCGGATAAAAACCAGGAGAATGGAGATTTTTTGGCTGTCATAATCTCCATTGGTTAATAACCTGCACTGCTCTAATGACCACAGTTAGTAGCGACACCAGAGCGGTTATAGGAAGGGCTGCTCTAGAATTTACACACAGTTTCAAACCTGTGTATAGCTGGAAGGGATCGCGCGCCCAATCTCCTCGTACTGATAAGCTCACGCGAGGTATTGCGCCACGGACCGGTTAGGCGCGTTGGTGGGACGTGAGTGGACTCAGGAAACAAAAGGGCGGCAGCTCGGCCTTCAGCTCGGTCGTGCAAGGTCAATACAAGTAGAAATATGTCGACTCCCCGATGTGCCGAGTAGGCTCTGCCATCCTGCACGGCCTGACAAACCAACAGCGAGGAAGACGACAGTTTCGCACGGGAGGAGAGCATTCGCCCGAGGCGGCTGGTCGTTCCGCAACGCTCACCTGCTGGGCTGGGCGGAAGATCGAACGAGTGGATGACGTTGCCGGGGAAGAAGAGGATGCCGCGGTCCTCCCGCTCGCTGTCCTCGCCCTCGTCCTTCTTCGCCCCGGGGGCTTTGCCGGTCGTGAGCTGCACACCGCCGAGCGCGTGGGCCGAGTCCAGCCGTCGGGCTCGGCCCTGCCGGCCGCCTGAGACGACCCGCTGACCCCGGGGGTCGATGACGCCGAAGCGGCGGCGCAGGGCGCGCAGGTAGGCATCCACGCGCGACTTCGTGCCCTCGGTGCGGATGCTTCCGTGCGAGTCAGGGGCGGTCTCAGCGGTGAAGAAGTCGTGCACGCCTCGCCCGGGCGCAGACGGCTGGATGTCGAGCGGCAGCACCTTGGCGCGGCGCGCCGGTGAAAAGTTCCGCGGCCGGCTAGGCTCGAACCCGTCCGTTCGGCTGGGCGTGAAGATCAGACGGCCGAGTCGCCCGTGCTGGCCCTGGCCGCCGGCGGTCACGGCCAGCAGCACAGCGCATAGCAGCGCGAGGCAGGAGGGCGGCATGGCAGCGGCTGCGAGCGAAGCCCGGCTGAACTCTGGCGGAAGACCGCTGTCGCAGTGACGCAGTCAGGACGGGTGCAATGGGAAGGGCGGCGCACTGAAGCCGCGGGATGAGGTGCTCTCCTCCTGGATGGCCGCCGTAGACGGCACTGAACCGACGTCCGAAGTCGACTCGTCTCGTCACTTTCTCTGCCCCCGCCGCGGCAACGCCGACCAACCGGTGCAGTCCAACCGCAAGGGTCGGTGCAGTCCAACCGCAAGGGTCGGGGGGGGGGAGGGGGGGGGGAGGGGGGGGGGCAGGCGCGCGGGCTCGGGAATACCGCCCAAACGTCCGGTCGGCGTTGCCCAATCCGCCGATTTGGGTCATCGCGCCCGAAATTCCCCAGAACTGTGGTTGACATGTAGACGTGCTTAAGTCGCTTGCTGCTCACGCGATGGCTTGCGCAACGGGCCGCGGTTTGGTTCATCTCGGGTCAGGTGGAAGTGACATCATGCGAAAAGCACAATTTGAAAAAAACGCATTCCAGCATTTTTCACGCTGGCAATGTCTCATCAGGGCTGCTCGCAGCTTGCGGGTTCTGGCACGTGTCGTTAGGACATCGTTGTTTACATAAAAGTTATGTCCTCTTAAGCCACTACACTTTTGATCAACGGAACAGGATTTGTCCCCACATCTATGCTGTTTTTACAGGCAGGGGTGGAATCTAGTATTGCTCATGCGTGCATTTGACGACTAAATATTAAGCTGTCTTCAGTCAGAAGCGGTTTATTGTTTACAGAAAACTACTAAAAAGTAGGTTCGTTTTCTGATAGTAACGCGGTATGAAGGGAGGGGCCCATGCGTAGGTATTGCATAGGCGAAATAGCCACGGACAATAAGATAAGATAGCGACGGTAGAAGTGCGCAGAATGGTCTGTTATTTTAATCGGCCTCGCGCGTGAGAAAGGTAACGACATTAAACTCGCGCTAGGGTGGGGTGGGGGTCAAATTGACCCCCCCCCCTCCTCCAAAGGTTTTTCCCAAATGATCTCCGAATGACGCGGTGTAACCGCGCCAAATTTTGCATAGCTGTAGACAATTGAATAGTGGATCGTCTGACATCCAAATGTTTTATGTACCTTGTAAGGTCGCTGACCTATGACAGGTCAAAGTCAGGCCATGGTTTCAGCGAAGGCAATTTCTATGGAATCGTTCAATCTGATCCAACAGCGAAGTGATAGACGAAGGAATGTATAGGCAACACAACAATTGAATGAGCAAATTACGTTGACCTAAGGTAAGGTATGAAGGTCAGACCAAGGTCAAAACCAACCCATTTTATTACATTGGGGCTTGCTGTACGGGATAGTTTCTGGTGCTCATTTCGAATTTATTGATAGCAGGAACCGTATTATGCATTGTCCATGGGCTTCTTAGAGGTCAGAAATAGGTCATTGACCAAAAATGACCCAAGTCAACATTTTGTTTTTAGAAACATTCTGCCTAGCATAATTTTTGTCGCTTATTCCAATGCAAAACTCAAAGCAGTCTCTTATGATTTTGGTCATCATGACCTTCAAGAGATCAGACTAGGTCACTGACCTTAAATGGGCGTGTGATCTTTTGCTTAGAAACAGCTATCTAAGTTCCCGGGCACTTTTGAGACCAACCCGGAATTTGACCTTGTTTGACTTTATTTGACCTTATTTGACCCAAACGTCATGACCTAGGAACCTCAAGCTTTGACCAAAGGTAGTTCACGTACAGGTCAACACACCCGGTGAGTTTGGTGTTTCTAGATTTTTTCCCGAGACCTCAGGGGGGTCAACTTGACCCCCCGAGCGAGGGGTATCCAGCCGGCCACCCGGGCGCTTAAGTAAGCGTTTAGTATTGCGATTAAAAATGACAAAACAGCTGGCAGGTCGAGCTACCACAAGACAGCGATAAAGCGCACTTTAAAGTGCTTCATTCATATAGACCCTCCGTCCAAGCTCTCGGACAAAACCCCGTGGGAAACAAAAATGTGAGAACCCAATGGGTGGTACTTTATATAAAAGTATACCCCAACCCCACCCTGTGTGGATTTTGCGCGCTCTTAATCCCTCTTGCAATAATTCATCTTGTTCTACTTTATGTCCCAAAAAATATTTAATTATAGAATTTGTTTAGATTGACGGCAAACTAATGGTGAACTCATCCTTCACAGTAGCTCAGTTGGTTACAACATCTCCCCACACCCCGCTCCTCATCCCCCCACCCCCATCTTCATTCCATTCACCCATTTGTGGCGGGATGGGTTTAAAACGCACCAACCGGTTGCTGTTTGTCCTGACTGGTATTGTCTGTGACCGGTGACTGCGGCTGAGCTGAAGGTCAGGTGACGTCAGAGGTTAGAAAGTAGCCCCGCGGGGCACCGATTTTGGCTGGTGTGGGAGACTGTCGTCCTCCCGGGTCCCAGCTTTGGTAGCGGGTGGACAGCGCAAGCTGCTCATTCCACGGCCCAGTGACCCTGCCGTTACGTGAGCTCCTGCTCCTTGTCCCGCCGGCTCCCTCCCCAGCACCTGTGTTCCCGCTTCCGGCCCTCTCACCATTCCTCATCCTCGTTTTATCGGGGTCGCCGTGCCCCCTCGCCCGTGTCTCGGGTTCATCGGATCCTGGTGGTTGAGGAGCGCGTCGTGCGGGTCAGCCATGGCGTGTCCCATCACTCCACTTGGACCAGGATATTCGGGGGCGTGGGGGGCCCGTGAGGGTCCCCATACGGGTCTAACGACTTGTCGCTTGCGCTGCGGTTGAGTGCTCCGCGCGGGTCTCCGCTTGGGGCGCCTGGCGCGCGCAGCGGCTGAAGTGGTTAAGGGGCGGCGGTGCTGGACCACCGTCAGGACGGGGAGGGGTCACCTGGTTACGCCTGGTTACACCTCCCCGGTTACACCTGGCCGTGTGGGAGGTATCGTTCGCCCCGTATAGCACCGGGGTAGCCCTGGCGGCGACCACCTCCCGATGGAGCGTTGGGCTGTTCCCCAGTTGGGCTCCGTGGTGGGTGGGGAGCCTCGGTGACGAAATGAAAACCACCTTTCATGGCATCTTCTCACCTTAAAAATGCCTCGATAAACCCAGGGTACAGAGAAGGATCTGCGCTCCCCGGTCCACGGATCCTCATCTTCGGAAGTAATGAGATTAAGCTGGCTTCCCTCTCACCATTTCAGAGGCGGAGCGGCTGCGACAGATTTGGGAAAATTATTAGATGCAACAAGCCCAGGGATGAAAAATTGAGGTGGAGTTCGCTAGTGGTCGTGCGGCTCATTCTTGCAAGCGTTTATGGACACAATGTATCACACCGCATTACGCATTGTGACCGGAGCGTATAAAACATCGCCAATATCTAGTATTGCAGTGGAAGCAAATGAATTGCCATTATCTCTCAGGAGAGAAATGCCGGAATGCGGTACACTTCCGAGCTGGCAGTTTTTAAACCACCCGACCCACCGAGCGTTTTTTTCACCACGCATTGAACACATGTTTTAAAACGGCCGAAGGCCTTACGGTTTACCTTTCGGCGTGCAAATGAAGGAGCTGTTCCGTGACAGCGATATTCAGTTGCATGGCATACTAAGGTTCCGCTGCGTTTTGGTACTCCCGTGAGAGCTAAGCCAAAGGTGGATGTCTCGCTGTCATGCACCAGTAAAGAGCGCGATATCCCAGCTGACCTTAAGTTCGGGCCTTGGAGCGCGTCGCCTTGCACATAGACTTTCAGACTACATAGACAGCCGGCTCGAAAACGGACACGGCAGTAAACTCTGCGTTTGTGAACGGCCAAGCCACCCGGTCGTCTTCGTTGCCAAAAAAATGCCCCCGTGTATACGTCCGAGCTCGTTGCTATAAACAAGGCCCACTGTTTTATGAAAGGTGGTGAAAACAATTTTTACCCGATACTCTCTGACTCTTTGAGCAGCTTATTTGCTTTGATAGCTTTTAACTCGCCGTGTTCCATCATACAGGACATTTTGATTCCCCTGCCAGGGCCGGATCGTGCGGGTAAAGCTGTACCCGGCCAAGCGTACCTATGTTGGATACCCGGCCAAGTGGGCATCGCGGGTAATGAGCTGACCGACGCGGCGGCAAACCGAGAAGCACATGCACCTTGCGCCCGCACTTTGTCCCCGCCGACCAGGAACTTTCACCCTGCCATTACGGCATTTATTAAAGGACAATGGCAACGTCTGTCGGACATCGCAGTGTCGCTATCTTCTACATGGTGATGAACGGCCTCAGCCTCCTCGCCGCGATGCGCCACTTACAGTTCACCACATCATTTACCTATGCCCAGGTTTAAGTGAAGAGTGGTCACGCTATTTTGGGCGAGATGCTCCAGTGCTTGCCTATTCAGACATCTTTGGTGACGATCCTCGCATTCTTGCCACGACTCAACTGTTTTCATTTTTGGCTAATATAGGATTTTTAGCTATTCACACACCTATGCAATCACTTAGCTGCTATGGGCGCAAAATGACCTTATTAGTCGGCGCGCCCTAAAACCGCGATCAACAACAACAAAGGTTAGAAAGCATCGTGCCGCGCATTACGGCAAGTTCAAAGTTCGTCCCAAAATTCTGACGTTGACCTGGTACTTTACGATCGGATGGTGGGGTCAGGCCTTACGCAATAAGCACTTGCTTAGCGTGGGCTCTGATACCAGAAATCCATCCAGTGAAAAGGTTTGAACGAACATGTGCATGCATACACACACACACACACACACACACACACACACACACACACACACACACACACACACACACACACACACACACACACACACACACACACACACACACACACACACACACACACACACACACACACACACACACACACACACACACACACACACACACACACACACACACACACACACACACACACACACACACACACACACACACACACACACACACACACACACACACACACACACACACACACACACACACACACACACACACACACACACACACACACACACACACACACACACACACACACACACACACACACACACACACACACACACACACACATATATATATATATATATATATATATATATATATATATATTTATTTATTTATATGTATATATGTATATATGAAGTATCTTGTGCACAGCGCTTAGGTTCATTAGGTTCGGTTCAGATGCCAGCTGATAGAAGAGGCTTTGCTCAGTCAAACGTCGTGGAATTTCTTGGTTGGGTCCTTCCGCGATCTCCATTGCTGCTGCAATCGCAAATAGCATGTGGTAGCTACGTGCATAATAAGCTACTGCCCGCTTGCATTGCTTCGGAAGTTGTTCATGTAATTTTGTAACCTGCCAGTATGCAGTATTTCTTATCGCAAGATCTTTGAGAAGCTTGTATTGACCTTTCACGCTGTGGGAAGTAGTTCAAATCACGTTTTGTTTGGTCTGCTTAGCAACAAATCTATATTGGGTGTGGAGTATTGGGTATTGGGTCTGCTATATTGGGTGTGGAGATTAAAGCTGGTGCGGTGTTGAAGCTGGCGTTAAAGCTGGATCCAAAATAGACCAACATTTTCTCACCGCGTGACGTCGCCTAAGACCATGCAGTCTAATCTAGTCATTTCATGACTTCCTGTGACCTTGAGCGTGGACAACCATACCCTACCTACCTTCATAGACCACGGAGACACTGAGACACTGCGAATATCTACTAACATCATTTCGGATTGCCTTGCGATCTATCTGGTCGACAGATAGCCTCGATGTCTTAAACATGATCTATCTGATCAGTGTTTCGATCACGTAGGTGGGGTCAAATGAGGTCCGAGGGTCCATGCGAATTACGCAGCGTAAGTTTCAAGTCCCCTGGATCATGGAGTCCGTGACCTCGAGTGACCTTTTTCACTAAAAGACATTTTCAGCCACCTCTTTGTCAGAAATCGAATCCACAGCACTGTTTCGGCACATTTGAACCAAAATGCACCTGTTACCAACAAAAACGAATACAGCAACAAAATCACTGGCCTTTGCCGAGAGAGTTGGCTAACCCCACTGACCCCGCTCTGAGACGTCACGGGTTAACGTGCCGCGGTCAGCTGATGCGTTATTTCACGCTTCATGCACGTGGGAAAGCTATGGTGTCGTTCTGTTTGGCGCAGTGTTCATAATATACTTCTACAACTACATTCGTCTGATAACTGCAAGAGTAGGCACTGTCTTCTGCGTACAAATCCAACTTCGAAATCACTTTCGGAGTCAATCAGTGCCACGACCACGTCCAAGTGCTGAAGATTATTGAAAAGCGCCAAAATATAAATTTTCCGGTTGTCCACTTTATCAACAATTTCGTTGGTGACAACGATGGGATTTACTTCACCGTGATGCAAGCGTCAGAAATGGCACAGGCGCTGGAGAACACACCTGTTAAGAGACGAAGGACCGAGCACGGTAGGAACGTTAAAAGTCATCTTTTGAGTTTAGCTTTGCACAATTTCTTAGAAGCATGGACGTAGGAACAGGGGCAGGGGACACAGGGCCAATGGCTGGCTGCCTCCACTTTTTAAGGTGGGGGGGGGGGGGCAGCAATGATAAGTGCCGCCCCCCTCTCCCCATTCTTTCAGATTTAAGTTGTGTCTAGCTTATTTTGTAATACTAGTAACATGCATGCCAATTAACCTAGCTCACCAACCATCTTCTTGAAGATGCATCATCTTTTTCGTCTTGCCCATTGGCCATCTCTTATTGTCACAGCCGCGAGGCCGACACGCGGCCTATGGAGAATGCAACGCCGGGCGTCGAGGCTGTTGCTAAGATTTGCGAGTATGCGTGCTGAAACCCATGTTATATAATTTTTTCTCAGTAAGCAATCCTGACTGAATGTAAAACATGTTAAGACGAAGATGAGTCAGGCATGTCAATACAAATTTTGGACTCCATTTCGATCTACAATCTATGTTCAGGGTGTTCTTAATATCCTTGAAGAACAGAGAAAAAATCGGAGTCTTTGCGACAGCTATTGGACCACCCGCGATGATCATGGATGTTTTTGCGCCAATGAGGGTTCCTACGTTATCCGGCGTCAACTGCGCAGGTCATAAGGCCTCCCGCGAAGGAGAACAAGGTGACGTGATGCATCTCTCTAAGCGACTCCGGATCGACCAGGGATCCCGCACCGTGTCACCAGAATGGCAGCCGGAAGACATCCCGTGATGGGGCGGAACTGCACCACAGCCGTTGACCTCAGAGCAGCAACGTGTTCCTAGTGTTCTACTCAAGGGCTCCTTGCCCGGAATGAAACAAAGGGTCTCCTTATTGTTGAAAAGAGTGGGTCGCAATGAATTGAAAAATGAACAAGGTCATCCCAAGGTCAAGGTCAACAAGATCAAGGTCATCCCATGTTTGCCTGAGAACGCTCCTTCTTTTGCGCAATCGATTGGTGAAACAAACGACGTCAAAAGCTTTGAGCACGCGCGCCCGCAGTGATTGCGATGACCTGGGTTGCGATTGCGACGATTGCGATGATCTGGGTTGCAACTTTCGTAAATGCGAACGGCGTTGGCGACTGCAAGCGACGCCAGGCGATGGGTGCCGCAGTTCATCTGTCCGATTTGCAGTCACAGCAACACGAAAAATAAAGATCCTTCCTTTACTCTTCCAGTTCCACCATCAGATTCCAGCGCCTCTTCCCCTTGCTGTAAGGGCCAAACAGATCTGATCATCGGTCTAAGACTCGTACAGGCAAACTCTACGCCCAAACTACCCTCTGAATGTAAGATTTGATGTCCTAAACCGTTATAAGGTATTCCTTTCAGAAGCGTCGTCATTTGTGTCCACCCGTTGGCTACGGCCTAATGTAAGCCGCAGGGCAGACACTGTGCGGCCTATCGAGGCTGTATGCAACACGAAAAATGAAGAATACGTACGAAGAAGAATAAAGAATAACAGTACTAAAGAATTTTGTTGCTAAGATTTACGAGCACGCATGTTCAAAACTACGTTGCGTAATTTGTACCGCCAATCGATTCTGACTGAATGCCAAGCACTTCCAGACAAACATGGCTAGGCCATGTTAATGCACTTTTTACACATGCCGATTTGCAATCTACCATCACAGGGTGTTTGATATTGCTGCAGAACTCGTATAAAAAATCTGACATGGCTTCTAAATTCTATCGGTTTAGGAAGAGTCCACTATAACATTGCAAATTAAGAGCGTCGGTGATTTATTCAATGCAGTCGTTCAACGCCTGAATTCTGCAGCTTATTGGCCTCAAAATACAAGCAGAATAGATCTCGCGAAAGCTTCTGGTTTCTGTTTCTGTTCTAGTTACAAGGCAAAAATAACAATGCTACAAAGATAACTCTGCTCCTTGTTAACAGCTAAGCAATATCTGGCGATCTTTTTGGGAGGTCACCGCCAGGAGGCTTTTGTCAACCTTGTGCCTCTCACCTTTGGCAAGGCTACATCCCTGTCTACATTCAAAAGTAGATCGAGCTGGCTACGTTGAATGAGGGACAATGGAATATCCGTTGGACCGTTCAGGGCTAAAGCAGGCGGCTTCCCGAAAACTTTTACTGTGGTGATGTGGTGAATGGCAAGATAATTCGGTAAAAAGGCACTGCTGCAGGTGTCCAATATATGTTTTGCAGACCACTAAGTGGTAATGCTGATCCATAAACTTGCGGCAAAGCAGCTATACGATCACTTCCCAGTCAGTCCTGGAGGGGGGGGGGGGGGGGCAGCCGGGCCAGGGCATTGACTGCCGACAGCGGACGGGAGTAGGACTCAGGTAAATGATATAAGGCAGAAAAGCCTTCATTCTGTGGCTTAGCTTTTTACAGAAAAGGCGGTTTTATGTTTTTTGTCACATTGTTTTGGCAGTAAGTGAAGTGGTTATTTGGGTATTTGAAGCTTCCGAATTTGCTTCCACCTAGAATTCTGCGACAGTGCTTATTTCTAGAAACGAAGCCCACGAAATCTAGGCGCACTGGAAAAAATGGAAATTCAGACGCACTGTGGGTCACCGATTCGCATCCAAAACTCTGACCAGCCTATGCCGAGGTCGTGCCTTGGCATCTGCTCTGCGGAGGTAGATGCCTCCTCGATGACCTAAAGTGCCTACCTGCTCGTGGAATTTTACGTCCCCACGGAAAACAATCTTGAAATAGAAGAATAATCATGGGAAGCTGGATGCCTTATTCATCGAATGACATATCTGAGTCGAATGGGCATCGTTTCGCACCAGTGAGAAACAGCTGCAGATGCATATTTAGCAAGGCAACAATGACATTTAACTATTCCCAAGATGTGTCACGTGAATAAATAGCGGATAATAACCCCCATCTCTACCCCCACCCCATCCCCCTCCGGTCATCGGGCTTGCGTCCCAGAAAAAGCTCTTGAAGTTCACTCTGGCCCCCCCCCCCACACTTTTTGAAACGTTCCTACGCCTATGCTTGTGCTTGTGAGCAAATATTTCCATTACTTTAATAATGTACACACACACACACACATATATATATATATATATATATATATATATATATATATATATATATGAGCGATAAGCGTTCCACCAACAGTGAGCGTTTCGCCATTTTCCACGCTAATATCAAACCCCGCGGCCCAACACCACCCGCGGGTCGGACGGCGACGGGCGGAGGCGGGGTCAACTGGGCAGCATAAGACGCCATCACGATGGCCGCCGTTAGGCGCTGACGACAACCTCCGCGACGCAGTCATCTGGAGGACTGAGGACTGAGGACTGAGGTCTACGCCTCAAGGAGTTATCCAGCCTCTCCTCCGCCTTCGATGAAGCCGCGAGGCATGTGACACGCTGCTGGGTCGCTCGCGCGTATCCTGACATCCATAAACGCCGTGACGGTTCCGCAGAGGTCAGGCTTTTGCCGCAAAGCAAGGCTGTAGTATCGCAGGTGAGTTGGAGGGAGGGGGATCAATGAAAGTGACACAACCCGCGCCCAGAATACGGCGACAAGCAGGGTAATCCCCTGATTTGGTCCCTGCCTTCTCAAAGCTTGCAAGTTGCAGCCCCCCCCCCCTCCCCCAGGAGCCTTCACCCCTGTTGTAAAGGTCAGAATGCTTTGAACTGTCTACAGATGACGGCGTCGTTGTTGGCACGTGTTACTGACGTGCCCCAATGGCCTTTCCTGCCCAACTTTCACATTTCAGTTGGACGGGTCCAGATTGAGGCATGAGGTTACCCTTCAGTCGTCAGCCATGCGCCTGCTACCTCTGATGCTGCTGCTCTGTCTGGCGGTCTTCGCTGTCGAAGGTGGGTGGGAACTGAGTGTCGATGACGGCTAAGCTAATTGAGCAGCAAAGGAGCTGAGAACAAGTAGGAGTACTGTGGTGTATGGCAGTTGTTTAGGGCGCCTACGCGCCAGGCGGGTGGCAGTTGCGGGAGAGAGTGGGCCTTGGGTGGTGGCGCGTGGCGGAGGCGCGACGTGTTCGGACGCCTCGGACGTTATATTATTGCTATTGTTGTTATTACCGAGGTATTGAGCAAATACTCACGGAAACACCTGACTTTGTGCTTGGTCGGGCTGTGAGAGCGGACGATACTACAAGTACCCTGGGGATGTGGCGAAGAACCACTTTGGCGTGTTAGTGAGGCCAGGATTCACCAACCAACCACTCTGCCAAATACGCAGAATGCGTTGACGCTTGGAAACTAGGGACCAATGAGTGCAGCTCGAGGAGCCCAGCAACTAGCGGTATACTACGCGCAGCAGGTCACTAGAAGCACACCAGTACACCATAAGTACACCAATGGCACCACTGGTTGTTGGGGCAAGCCCAGCGTAGCATCACCAGCCGCAGCACCAGTACCGCACGCGGCAGTCGCAATACGCAGCATCCGACAGATCAGATAAGGGCATCGCATAACGCATCCTTCTTTCCAGGCGCCCCTAATCAGGGCTACTGTGGCCTTGGAGGCTCCTGGTGTCCCAGCGGCCAAGTCTGCCGTAGGTGCGGTATCCTGATGCCTGGGCGTTGCTGCGTGCCCCTGTGTGAGCACTATTGGAAGCGGAGATGGTGTTGTCGCCCATCCATGATGCCCACTGCCGTTGATATCACCGCTATGTTTGTTCAGTACGTTCAGATATTAAAGTTTAGATAGCGTACGTTATATAGATTTACGTTTGTATAGATATACGTTAAGATGTCACCGCTGCATTGGGCGTCTACTTTGGTCGCTTTATCGCTTCTCGTCACATTTTGACCTGTCACGTGCTCAGAATCTTCGTAAAGGTGGGCTTCGAATTTCCCCCAGTGTCCCCGAGGCTAGTCCTCACTCCTATCCCACAGCGTTCGCAAGAACTCATCATATCCTTAATGCGCTTTTTGTGGACCTGCTGATGGTTTCGAGATTCCTCAAGAAAGCTGCTTCACTAGTGTCTTATCGCTTTGGTAGCTTTAGCATCCTTAGACGCCCGCCGCTTTAGTGCATCGTGGTAAATAACGAGAGACCTTGTGCTTGTAGAACGTTCTGACTTAAAATGCTCACTGATGCTCTATGCGTTTAGCATTGAGCAGATCGTGTCAAACGGTTGTCACAGATCATGTCCCCCTTATTCTCTGTGCCTCCTCCACCGCACCGAGGGCGTTAACTGACATGCCGCTCCTCGTATTCCAGCCTTATGCCGTAAGGCAAAAAGGAATGATCCATTGCTGGTCTGCTGATCGCAGCTCTGGCCGTCGTCAGCGTGGGATAAGTCGAGATGTTGAAGATGATGGACAAGTCATGCGATGTTGGTGCCGAAAGCGGAATTCGTCCACCGTTCGGAGAGCTTAGCCAAGTCAAATGTTCTGCCTTTTCGTTGCATGCTGAATGGTGCGGGGCGTTTCCTCGCCGCATGTTTTCACACTCCATGCAGGCGAGTGATTTCCAGAAAAATAATCACCTGAAAGGCTTGAGAAAAGTTGACACGCATCTGGCGACCAGAGGTACACCTCACTGTGCCGGCACGTGGTCGTGGCCTGCGCGCTGTTAACAGTGCAGATTCAAAACAGGCAATACGAATCAAAATGCGTGTTGTCAAATACAATAGAACCGAACGAGCAGCAACAGTGTACAACGACATTCACGCGTAGGTAGCAACTTTGTCTAAATACACCGCGGATATCTGATATCGTGGAAGAGACTGTTTAACTTAGATTATGTCGAATGTCACGGGAACGCTGTTGGTCTGTAGAACAATGGTGCATTTCGTCTGCATCTGAAAACAGACATCATTTCCGCAAAACACACGATAGAACAGGTCTCCTCTTCCCAAAATCGCTGCACCCTCCAACCACCCACCTCGAGAAGCAACTCAGGTCAAAAACCTTCGCGCATCACCGGGTGGGCAGCGCGCACTTCACGGCCAACACCCGTGTGATTTCACGGTGAGAGCCCATTCGCGCACGTATGACCTTTGGGTGATCACCCCAGGGTCACCCTTGAGTGTGGTTATTGCACTTCCGGCGTCCCATGGCTTTGACACCAACGAAGGTCGCTGTGGATGTTCGCGCCTGCGAGCAGGGCATTTTTGCAGCCCATGCGTCATTTGAGGCGGACTTGGTTGTTGTGGCTAAAAATGGACGTAGCACAATCTTAAGTTTCGCCTGAGCGTCTCCGCTTGCTGAGCCCACGCTCCTCTCTCTTTTTGCCTCAAATCATTCAGTTGACTGGTAGCAATCTTAACAATCTGCAGCTGGAATACCCACTTCATCTTCGATGATCTCGCGTAAAGAAGAAAACCTGGGCTCGTCCCCGCGATATTACCATTGTGATCGCACAAACAGCATCGATGATCTTTTCCGGCTAAACACGGACAGCGTGGAAATGATCGCTATCAAACAAAGAAGAATATACACATACACAGACACCCGCGCACCCACGCAAGCGCAAACTTGTGCACACGAGGCTCTAAGTTATTATCGTTAGTTGCTTCTGGTGACGCCTCATTCAAAGAGTTATGAAAGCGACCGAGATGCATCCCTCGCTTCTCGAAGTGGAAGTTGGATAGTATCGTGGGTCACCGACCTTAACTGACTTTGCTAACAGGTCTTGCCCACATTCCATTTTTGCCCGTCTTTTGTAATAACATGCCCTTTATTTTTATAGGTTGTCTACTCCAATAATTCCTCAGCTTGCCTGCGTCACTCATATAACTGCGGGCCGCATGTCCACCTTGAAGGCCGTCAAAAGTGATTTTAGAAAAAAATTATCTGAAGAAATTAATTTTAAAAAGGTATCAAAGTGACCTTCTGCCACATCATGCTTGCCATGACCCATACCAGCACCAAAAGCATAGCCATGGTGGTTGCGAGGGCATTATTGATCCCAGGTGCATGTTAAGTCGCGTCGCGAGTGGTTCGTTATTCACTGGGCGGGGTGAGAAGGGACGATTGGGTATGCATATGAACAGCTTCACACATATGCATGTGTGTCCCTACCGGGCAATGCCAAGCCAGATTACTACCACTGTACGCTGCACCACTCTCAAGCTACAGCTATCGGCTCTCTTTGTATGCTAAGCAAACGGCAGGTAATCCATGGGAAAATCTTGGTCAATGAATTCATGCCGCGGCGGCACAGACGTGCTGTATCGATGTGGTTAGCATTCAGAAAATGTGAAATGTGAGAAACCTCGGAGCCATGAACATGGGAAACCTTTAAAGCGTCCAAGATCGCAGCGTCCATTGTTCATATCTTTCAAGATAGCAACATCCAGTGTTCGTAACATCGAAAACGCGCCTAATTCCGTGCGTATTGGAGGACTTAAATACGACACTGACCGGGGTCAACTCTGCCCCCGTCCAATATACGCAATAATTTAAAAGGGCCTTTAGATATTGCTGCAAATTAGTTGAATAGCTGCAACTAGCAAGTTTTACACCCTGTGCCAAAATACCAATTGTGCGACCATAATGTATTAAGCGCAAATGCCGTAAGAGTGACGTCATGTTGACCTATTCTATCGCAAAAGCGCGTAGCCAAAAAAACAAATCGACACACAGTCCGAACGAAGCAACATATTTTACATCTGTGGACGGGAAATAGGACTCAATTAATCCATTATTCATATGCCTTGCAGTTGTGTCGTTTCAATATTGCACATTGAAGTATTGACATTACAAATAACGACAATATGGACAAACAGTACACTCAACACCTTTTTGCCTCACACCGAAAATTTTGCCAAGATGAAAAACGTGTCTTAGATAAGAATATGAAGGATGCTGCACCATATTTCAGCTAATTATCTGAAACAATAATTGGGTTGTGACTTTAAACGCATCACAGCACATGTTGCCCGCATTCAGATGACGCGGCCGGCGACGGTAGCGGGCGGCGGGATTCAGGTCTGCCGTAGCGGCGCGGTGACGCGGCCCGCGGCGGCGGCGGGCGGCGGGGTTCAGGTCTGCCGTAACGGCGCGGTGACGGGGCGGCAGAAGCCGTTTATCAGTTTCACACGCAAACTGACGATGCATGGATTGCGGCGGGGTTGAAGGGCATCAGGTTGCGTTGTTGGCAGGACTGAACTGTCGTGAGCAATGCGAAAATCGATCTACCGCTTATTTCCCACCAAGGTCATCCATTTGGCCTTGATCTTAGACGGTTTATGAACAAGTACGGTAAGGTGGGGTAAGGTGGGGTAAGGTGGGGTAAGGCGCCCGCCGGGACAAAACGCCCCATCAAGATATCTTGGAACTGAAGAAGTCCCGGGATAACACTTTCTGCTCTGTTAAACAAACAAAATGTGGTCAGCACGCTGGCAGATGGCGACGAACCTGGTGGATTGTGTTGGAGAGATAAAAGTAAAAACGTGTTTGCGAGTGATTTTTTCTTTTTGGGTGTTTCAGTGCTAAGTTAAGGCGATGGTTTATACCGCACTACAGTTCATTCATGCATATCTAGAGATCATAATTTGAACCCATTGGGTTGAATTCGCGTTGGTCCTCGTTCTTGGCGCCACTTTCTATGCGAATGACCGGTCGGGGTAAAAGGTCACACTAGGTCGTGAAGTAAAAGCCCCATGGGACGTTCTGCCCCATTTATGCCTTTTTTGCCAATTTCCCGTTAAATCGGCTTTGAACGTCTAGTTGACCACAGCTTAATCTGGGTAACTATTTTAAAACTTTTAAGGGACAGAGTGTTGAGGAAATATGATTGCACGAAATCATGACATTGGCAGTTGATTCACCTTTTAAACTTAGAAATGTGGTTAAAGTAAGAGCCACATTGTTGCTTACATTGTAACTGGGCAGCGTGCAATAAAAATGACTTTGTTTCAGGTGTGGTGCGGGCATACAAGAGAAAATCACAGCACGTGAAAAATGGCGAAATTGCCATTAGAAAATCTCTGGATGATCTCAGAAAAGGACTGCGTGTGCGGGAGTTGTCACGCAAATATGGTGTGCCGCTTAGAACATTCCGACGTCATCGCGACGGTAACGTGAGACGTCCAGGAGAGCGGTATCTTGGAAGGTACGACACAGTGTTCCCCTCCAATGTGGAAATGGCTCTCAAAGAGCACATTCTAGAGATGGAAATTCGCCCTTTTGGCTTGACTACCATGGACGTACGGAGGCTGACATTTCAGATGGCTGCACGTATGAAACTCCCGCATCCGTTTCGAGAGGAATCCGCCGAGAAGAAGAATGGCTCTACGGCTTTCTAAACCGCAACCCTGATATTAGCCCCGAGAGCCGCAAGCCCGATTGGCTTCAAAAAAGACGCATATATATATATATATATATATATATATATATATATATATATATGTACATACAAGAAAACCGTGCGTACCATTCACACCAGCGGAGGTGCATGGTGGTTGCCATGGCGAAGTCAGGGACGTTGTCATGGGAAGAGCGTAGTGCTGTTAGAAAGCGCTGACAGCCTAATTCGGACTAAAAAATAATTAAATTGACATCCTTGCGTCTTGAAGATGCTGAAGTGGCGCTACGCAGAGATGCTATCGGACGCGACTGGTCCTGAGGTTTCACTAGAGTATGTGCCCTTCAGATATGCTCTAAAGGTGGGTAAAGGTGGGAGTGTTAAAGGTAACTTCCTTTAACATTCGCCCCGGGGGCCCTCGGAAAATTACGCGCAATGTGGGGGGGGGGGCAGTCCCCACCTTTCTCCTATCATCTTGAAAACGGTGAAGAAAAGTAGCGAAACTTCCATGGTGGGTGGGTAATACGACGAACAAGGTTCTGTGAGAATATTACGACCCTCGAGAGGTCGGGGCGACGGGTCGGCTGATGTCAAGCACACCTGCCTTTGAATGTTTGGCATGGCTTGGGTTGTCACCCCGTGAACCGCTGCGATTTAGTTTAAATTCCCTGAAATGGAATTAAGCTATGTTGTTGACATGATATACAATGAGTTCAACCACCCTCCACTCATGCACTCACCGATACACTCACCCCCGCTGTAGAGGGGGGGAGGGGTGAGTGTATCTCCATTATCCTGCGAATTACCCGACCCACGCCGCGACTGGATTAGGAAAGTCGCGGTGTGGACCGGGAGAGTCGTGATGAGGATCAGAAGAGTCGTGATGTGGAACAGAAGAATCACGGCACGGATCAGAAGACTCGTGACTCAGAAGACTCGTGAAGACTCGTGGATCAGAAGAGCCGTGAAGTGGATCAGAAAAGTCGCAACATGGATCAGAAGAGTCGTGACTTGGATCAGGAGAGTCGCAGTGTGGATCAGTTGCCGTCACTGTCGGAACGGTTAATCCACATAGAACGATTGTCGACCATCTTCGCCGATCTGCAGAATTGTGACATCCCTCGGCTTTGACCATGCCCTCATCCTTGCCGCCGAGTCAGACTCTGGGGTTGGACATTCTGCTTTCGGTGTGCGACGAGCCTGCCATCTGTGACCAATACCGCACGTCAATGCTTCCAGAAAATCCACCAGGGTGAAGAGAGAGAATCCGGTGACCACGCCGAGAAGCCCGCCGATGTTAGCAAGCAATGCACTCAGTGTAAAGGTGACTGCTTCCCGAACCTCATCAGCAGCGAGATTTAGCGTCATGTGCAGCATTGTAAAACAGGGTGGGTTTGCTGTGGTCAACCATCCCTCCCAGGAGCCCGGAACGCACGTCATAGGCGACCTGGCGGCAGGCGGCCGGGCACTCGCAGTCCCTTGTGTGCTGAAGCAGACTGCTGGGGACGTACTGCTCCGCCCCCTCCGGCATGTCCAGCAACGGAGGTGCGGCAGGTACTGGAGGCGGTAGTGGAGCACGCTTCGCTCGTGGGAAGACGGAGCGCTGCCCGGCGGCGGCGGGGGCCTCCGTCCAGGCGTCGCTCGTTGACGTGTTGGATGCGTACTTGAATCGAGGCCGGCTCCACTCGTAGCTGGAAATCATACAGAGCGACTCCCGGATCTGGTAGAGAAGGATCAGTCTTCCCCGGCGCGACTCCGGCTGCACGAGCCGAGTACAGGCGGGCAGGTGGTTGAGCGGTCCGCGCAGCTCGGGCAGGAACACGCGGGCCGACACCATGTGCGGCAGCCGACAGTCGATGTGCGCCGCCAGCCGCCGCCACAGGCACTCCTTCAGACAGCGGGCTGGCGAGTAGCCGGGCTCGTCGCGGCAGGGCTGCCGGCGCACGCTGACCAGTCGGCGCAGTCTTGCTGTCACGCGAAGGCCGGTCTCGTGGCCGGACCGCAGCTCCCGGACCGGGGTCACCGGCACCGGCTCGTCGATCCGCGGCGCCGGCAGGTCGCCCACGCTCGGCTCCTCCGGCCCGTGCACGTACAGACGGTAGGCCACCTTGCCGCGATTGCCGGTGAAGAGGGCGGGCACAGGCAGTGTCAGGTGGACCGAGAGTGGGCTGTGGCCGCTTCGGTGCAGCGTCGCGTTCGGCTCGAAAGTCAGACAGCGCATTGGCCGCCACGGCTGCTCTCCTAGATGCAGGTAGAAGCGCCGTCGCCAGACGCCCAACGGCCTCGGCAGGAGTACGTCGCTGATGCCGCCGTGGCCGCTGGCTATATGCGGCTGATCCAGCCCGCCGGGCAGTATCTCCAGCGTGGTCCGGTTGTAGAACTCGGTGACCGACAGCGAGCCGTTGGCCAGCTGGCGGTACAGGTCGATGGCCAGGCCCTCCTGAAGACGAGAGCCGGGGCAGAGCGTGAGCCGCGGGAACGGCGCCACCCGCCGCACCACCGTCGAGCTGACCGGCTCGGAGCGGAACTCCTGCACCTGCTGCCACACCAGCGTCAGCAGCAGCAGCAGCAGCGCCGTGCGCGCCGTCCAGTGCAGCAGGATGCGACCAGAGCCTCGTCGCGGACCCCCGGCCGGAGCGGCGTCCATGCTGGCGGCTCTTGCGACACTGAAGACAAGGAACCTGCCTGGGACGTCCCGTGCCCCCGCTCCTACTTCCCGAGCCCTCCCCCTTCCCCACGCTGCGTCATGCTGGGCAGCATCGATGGACTGCGCACTTGTTGAAGACGACTACTGATAACAAATAACCCGAAGCCTGGTGACCCATGGCTGTTCAAGTTGTCGACGGTCCAGTCGTCTGGTCGGCTATTTGACAAGAACGCTCACAGTTTGACATCGACGGGGCTGGGAGCGGTTGACCCATGCCCCTGTCATGACTTCCACGCGCTGAAAAGTTTCGTGAAGTTGGTGCTTTGTTGGCCACCTTGACCAGCGACAGGGTCTACCCGTTACATGCCCTGGACGCCATTATGCTGGCGCAAGTGACAGTTTGCCTTTACTGGAGTTGCGCTGGGTTAGCGCCGCAGTACCATATGCACATTCAACCATCGTCAATAGCGCACATGTCCAAGCAACTGTTAATGCCCGTCGCAGTTCGCAGGCGTCTTCGTCCGCGAGCCGGCGTCAACACTCGTCATTGCAGAAGATGG
This sequence comes from Pollicipes pollicipes, assembly GCF_011947565.3. Lineage (NCBI taxonomy): Eukaryota > Metazoa > Arthropoda > Thecostraca > Pollicipedomorpha > Pollicipedidae > Pollicipes > Pollicipes pollicipes. The sequence goes on from NW_023597055.1 coordinate 5,775,657, forward strand.
ATGAGCCGGTCCTTGGCCACTTTTCTCCGTTTGGCTCTCTGTTAACAGCAGGTGGACGGCGATGAAGTCACCGCTTAATGACTCTCCTTCCTGACGACACCATGTAAACAACTTGTTCGCTGTCATATCTGACCTCTTTCTAGCTTTGTTTTTTCAGTAACGATCGGTTTGCATGGTCGCGAAATAACATCTGGCAGCCCCTTCTGTAACGTAAGGCAGCGTTCTCATGTGGAGAAGCTTTCTCAATTAATGTGTTACATCGAACAGCAATAATGCTGTTTAGCCAGGGAGCGAAACGAAGGAGAGGACACATGGGAAGCTGCCCGCATTGTCCTCCCCATCCCTCCCCCCCCCCCCCGACCACCCCGGAAAACCGCAATATTAAGTGTTGATGGGGGGTCGCTAGAGTGCTTCAGCTACATCCCAGATCCACAACATCTATGAGCATTAGGACGGCGCAGGAAAGAACCAAGGAGCAAATCGCGTTTGCCTCTAAAACCCCTCGGAAAATCTGTTGTCACCAGGACCAGTCTGACCCCAAGCTGACAGATCCGAGAGAAATACGACAGATCACACCTGCGGTTGAATGTCACCTGCCCGGCCGATGCCCGTCCCGGGCGGTCGCCGGAGCTTCAACAACACACCGTTAAGGCGTCGTATCAAACAACGTAGGCACCGGCACGAAAGCCAAATGTTACTTTTTTGCAATGGCCCAGAACCAGTGGCATCAAACGTGCAGGACTCCAGTCACAGAGCTTGTCGAAAAATGTTCTTGAAACGTGGCCGTAGCTTTCTCGCCACACCCGAATGGGCCACCCGCCTCCGAATAATTTGCCGAAAAGGGTTTTCGTACCAAACACAAAAAAAGCACATCGGGCCCGATGGGCGGTCGGGCGGGCGCGGAAAGTTTTCAATTTCCTCCGAACTCAAGAGCATTTCAAAGGCTTTGTGAAAATATCAATACTGGTGATATTACTGGGAAGATTCGAGAATGACTCAAATCTGGCGCACTATTGAAGGCCACGATATTGCGCACCATTGTCCCTTGCGGAGAGCAGCGTGGTTGCGTTCGAGCAGCTTCAACCATTTCTGGCGATCACCGACAGAAGTACTCCCCTGCTGCGTTCATCGGCTCTATTCATGTTAAGAATACCACAGAAGAATCATTGGCAAGTCCATGGATCCACTGGTGCATATCAGTGTTACCAATAAATTACGTCAGTATTGCGCTAGAACTGAATTAATGCAAAGTTCTTCTTGCGTTGATACATTTTCTTCTGCCGTCCTAAGAAGAAATAATAAATGCTCTTGAGTGGTGAGGAAATGAAAAGGGTTTGGCTGCACCCGCGGTCGGGCCCGACGTTTGAGTGTTGCGTAATGGCCGGGTTTCAATGCTATCAAACGGACACTGCCTCACTCCGAGCACGTGATAAGAGTTTTTGCAGCGCTGTCGATTTTTGTGCACGACGCACCGGGTGGTCACCAGCTTTCAATAACTTGTCGCGGGGGCGATGATTTGAAAGAGATAGGCGCCGGCAGCACAGCCGTGCCAGGATGTGCAATAGCCCGCAGCATGGCCGCCGGCGCTTATTCGTTTGAAGTGACCCATTGATGGCGTGTTATTGAATGTGACTTGAAGACCAGCTCGTGGTGCGTAAATTTAGGTATTAAAAATGGCATTGGCAGAAACCAGAGGTGCCGTCTTTTGGAAGTTCTTGTTAAAAGTCCAGTCTAATGGTGGTCCAATGACGGGCCAGCTGTCCGTCATAGTGCCCAAAAAATCCGGCTGTCCGAAAATTTCCAGGTTCAAAATCTTCGTCTGGCAACTTGGCCGGATGGTGAGTGGCAACAACCCGCAACTGGGTTAGAAATGGGCACTGCAGGCTCTCCCGAAGAGATTGCATCCATGCCCTTCCTTCCATTCCGTTTATATACACTTTCTAGCTCGTCTCATTGCTATCTTCTAGCGTGCCCTATACTTGTGTACGTTCTAGTATCAAATTATGTTGAAAATGAGCAGCATTAAATGTGTTTAGACATAAACAACTTGGCTACACCACTCGACCACATACGCTGTCAAAATCAATCCACAGATATTCCCCGCGTCCGTTTAACTTCCAAATTGGACTTCAGAAAATTCTGAACTTCCAAAAAGCTGGAATGCTGTCGGCGCCCCTAGTAGAAACATTACCGACTGCCAATCGCGCATCAAAAGAGCCAAATGCATCATCACTTGAGAACGTGTATTGACTTCATATCGCACTTCCTCACGGCGAACAAAACGCCGCCTTCATTTGCGCCGAACAGGATGAGCACGCGAAGCACGGCGTGCGAAGACCCCGGCGCATCGCAGCCGGCGCCCGCCCGAACGTAACAAAGTCGGTAACAAAGGCGGGCACGGGCGCGGCCTGACCCGGCCAGCAGCGACTCGGGGTCAAGATCACGGCACGGGCTTGGAACTTTCGGTTGAACGCTACGTCTTCGCGCTCGGTGGAACACGGCGGCTGTTCTGACTGGCGTCTCGGTATCTCCGTCACGGAGATACCGAGGCGCCAGTCAGAACAGAGCCTCCCGAAAGATGAATGCGTAGCGCGTGTTTATCTTCCGGAAGGCGAATCCAAGCGCATCATAAACATCACGCGACGCGGCCGGATCACGGGCTGGCATTCCAGGGATGACATCACGTGACCCCAAATTTGACTGATCTCACTTGCGCCGATCGCGGATCGCATTCGACATGAGTTTTGCCCGTGCCAGCGCGATGGAATGCGATGCCAAACCAGGGGACGACTGGAGCCTTTAAAACAACGCTAGCCGGCCAAATGGCTGACCACTATCAGAACCTGAAGACAAGAGGTTTGGGTCCTCATTTTCGGCGCTGAGCGCAACGCACGACGTTTTACGCGGCATTCCGCGCCAGCGCCGTCACAGTCCGCGGCTAGCTTCCGAACCTCCCACCGTGAATTACGAGACGCGCGTCCGATCAGCGTGCGGGTTCCGCCTGTAACTCCGGCCTTCAGCTCTGACAATAGCCCACACGATGCTAGCACAGGGCCATCTGGCGACAGTGTCGGTGACAGCGCCGGCGGAGCCGCCCCGGCTCTAGTGGACCGCGCACCAACAGGGTCCCGCGCGGCACACAGCCGTCGCCGTCATCGTTTTGACATTGGACCACGCGCACTACCGCGCCGGCCGGCCGCGCGACGCCGCCACTTCTCACCACCACGCCCCGGTCGCTGTGAGTCGCGTGGGACCCCGGTCGCACTGAGCGAGTCGCGCGGGAGCCCGGTCCCAGTGACTCGCGCGGGAGCCCGGTCCCGGTGGGTCACGGGGTCTCATCCGACGACCGCGAGCGCCCCTTTCCTCGCCCTCCTGCAGTCCGCGCGCGCCGGCAGACACCTCGCCTCCGACCACCACGCCTTCGGTCATAAACAATGCCCAGCGCTTGCCGCCGTCCCCTGCGCAATACTCTCGCCAGAGGCGACCCCGTGCGGCACGCCGGTGAGTGGCCGCCGTGGACCTGCGCCTGGCCAGCCCGCACCGGCTTCGGGGACGAACGCCGACCAATGACGGTTCGGAACGCGGCGGCGGCGGCGGCGCCCGAACCGCGATCTCGCGCGGAGAAACGGTTCCGATTTTTCCACGACCCGTCGCGGACGAAGAGCTAGATTCCGCGGCTATGGAGGTCGCCCTACGTCCGTCGGCAACCCGACGACCGAGCCCCCACCCCTCCTCCAAAATCCTCACCGTTAAAACTCCACAGCCCACAGCGCCTACCGCAGACCGGCGGCTCCACGCCCATCCCTCGCGCCGCGCCGCCCCCCAGCCCGGCGGCCACCGGCCGGCGCCGGCGCCGAGGTCACGCGGCGTCCCCGGCGCGCGGCGCGGCGCCGGCCGTCCGGCGCCGGCGCGTCAGCTCCGGCTCGGGCGGCTGCCGGCCATCAGCTGGAGCGCAGCCGCCAGGCGCAGCAGGCGACGGCCAGCGCCGTCACGGCGCAGTGCAGCAGCTTGCGGCGGCCGTCGTCGCGGCGCACCAGCACCACCGGCGAGCCGGAGCTGAGCGAGTGCAGCGGCAGCCTGCGGTAACGCGGCGCCGTCGGCGTGGCGCGCCCGGCGGTGCAGGGGGTGTCAGGGTGTTACAGAGGTGTCATGTGCGTAGGGTGATCAGGCTGCTCAGGCTTCTCAGGTGACTGTGAGAAGTGACGCCTGTTTTCTGCGCGATGGCGCCTCTCCATTGGAGAGGGGCGATAACACAATCAACTTCAAAACTGACACTTAAAACGCTACGCTCCAAAATGCACGCAAGAACCATTTGAGCTACGATCCGCGAGCCAGAGAACAGCTGTCCACATGATCAATGATATCACAACATCCATTGGAAAAGAAGCCTCTCCCCTCTCCCCCCTGCTCATTTGCGCAGCGCAGTGCTCCGCTGAGCCGCTCCACCCTCCCCCTCGGGCGACCTCGTTCCCCGTGCTCCCCTCGCGCCACTCGCCGGCGCCGCCTCACTTGAGCAGCCGGGCGGCGCGTCGCGCTCCACCTGGTACTTGCAGCAGGGGTCGAACTGCCAGCTGATGGTGTAGAGGGCGGTGCACACCAGCGAGAGGCCGGCGCACGGCACGCCCACCGCCGGCCGCTCAGTCCAGATCACGCCTGCCGCGTCCAGAGGTCCGGCCGTCACGCGGCGACGCGCAGCCCGTGGAAACGCACGTGGCCATCCGTCGCCTACATTAACAAGCCCGGGGTACCTACACGTTTACAATGGTACTGCTATGCAGTACCAATCTGCACTGCACCACTGCCCCAATCAGATCTCCCGGCGCAAAACGACCGCGGATGCTGACGCGTCCTTGAGCCCAAAACACAAGAAGCACCAATCAATCCGCAGTGTCAATACACATGTACATGCCGCAAACAACTAGCGTTGTCGCAAGACCTGAAATCCAAAAGACGGCTCTGGCAGCCAAAAGAGCCGCGAAAATCTAGTCTGCGCCGGCGAAGCTTGCTGTGACGATTGGACCACTGGTGGACCGATCGGTGCCGACCCAATCATCGCATACATCAGGTATTACATGACAACGGCCACAGCATACTTCGAGATCCCCAGACCGACCTGGTCTTCAGTGACCACATCACACATCAGCAGCGGGGGCACGTGGACACCGACGGCCGACAGAACACTCCCCGGCGCGCGGTGCCCCCGCGTCCCGTCCCCACGTCTGCTGAGGACGGTTGAGGTTAGCAGTGCTCCCCGCCCCGTCCCCATGCCTACCAGGGATAGTGAGCCGAGGAGTGTTCCCCGTCCCGTCCCCGTGTCTACTGAGGACGGTGAGCAGAGCAGTGTTCTCCCTCCCGTCCCGATACCTGACGGGGACGGTGAGCAGCGCTGACAACTCACCGGAAAGAACCGCGCCAAGGCCGGAGAGGACGGCCGTCTTGTGAAGGCAGTTGCCGACGCTGATCCACCTGAAACAAAGCCAGCAGACTGAACCACCTGCCGGCTTCACTGGGGCTGAAACCACGAGCCTGATCCACCTGAAACAAAGCCAGCAGACTGAACCACCTGCCGGCTTCACTGGGGCTGAAACCACGAGCCTGATCCACCTGAAACAAAGCCAGCAGACTGAACCACCTGCCGGCTTCACTGGGGCTGAAACCGCGAGCCTGATCCACCTGAAACAAAGCCAGCAGACTGAACCACCTGCCGGCTCCACTGGAGCTGAAACCGCGAGCCTGCCACGATCCCACCCCAAACATGGCCGCCGCCGCAGCAAAGGCGCCGCGCAAATAAGCCCTCCACCCACAGGGCTAACTGATCTTGTCCTGTCCGCCTGCACCGAACCTGACCGTTCGCAGCTGACTCTCCGTCTGCACAGCTCGCCCGGCGTCTGCGCCGTGATATGAGACCGCGCCAGCCGGCCGTCGCCTCCTACGCCGCCATCTTGGCCGGGATGCCCATCCGCGTCTGCTGTCTGCCCGACCGTACCGCACGCCCCGGTACCGCCGCCGCGTACTGCAGTCGACTATCTGTACACCACCTCCGGACTTTTTGCTCGTTTGCTCGCACCCGTCCCGACGTCCGGTCGGATCGTACCGGTCCGCGTGTACTCGCACGCGCCCAGCCGACACCGTACCTGCCTGTCCGTGCTAAGCCTGTCTAAATGTACCCTCTTGACAGGTATCTGTCCGTGCCTGTGCGGTACCTGTCCGTTTGTACGCTACCTGTCCAGCTGCACCTCTCCGCCCGTGCAGTGCCTGTCCAGCTGCACCGTGCCGGAGCCGTACCTGGCCGTCTCATCGCCCAGCCGGCTGGGCTCGATGACGATGGTGCGACAGCCGGCGTCGAGCGCGCGCTCCAGCTCCACCTCGAAGCGCTCCAGGTCCTGGCTGCCCTGGTACAGCTCGCGGATGATGGCCACGTCCTCGGGACGCGGCCCGTCCCTGCGGCCGCGCCGCCGTCAGAGCTGCCCCGGGACACCGAGGACGGTGGTGCAGGAGCGCCACTGGCGCAGACAGGAGAAGGGATGCTAGAGTGGAGGGAAACGTCTAGCTCGCTTCTGGGAGTGAGAGGAGTCGCGTGCGTTTGAGACAAGTGCCGGCGTTTGGTGGTGTTGGCAGTGTGCCAAAATGGTCTCAGCAGAGGCGCTGTGAAAACAGAAGCATCCTCACGAAACCCCCAGCAAAACACAAGCAGCAGAAATTAAATGCATTGATGAGTGAGAGACCACAATTCCATAAAAGAATACAACAGCAAAAACCAAAACAGTTCAAAAGGGTGTCATTTTTCATTCCCAAATAATGAATTTGAACAATGGTTGGGGTTTGCATTTCCGTGAAGTCTGAGGGTTCATGCTAGATAGGTGTGTATGGGGATTGACTGACCTTCCATGACAAGCCATGTGAGATTTCATGCAAACTTGACAGGGCCCAGCTCAGGATCTCCTATTCCCTGACTTGTGAAGGCTTATGCTTGAAGGTCAGTGAATTATTGATTAATAGATGCTGGATGCTTCAGAGCTAGTCAATTTTTCCAAGACTGCCATCATACAGTCAAGTACCAGATTGCCCTGAACATCACTGGTCAAAACAGTCCTACAGCAACTGGTAAACTCATTCTGCTGCATTCAAGAGTCAAGTAAACAAGGAACAGATATGGGCACATAACTAAGCCTACCCATTATAAGTCTGCATGCACTAGCTGCTAAGAAAAAAAATATTCAAAAGAGATGCTTATCTAACATCTGTATGGATGCAAGATACTGCTACACATTGGCATGGGGTGAAAACTCAAGTTATCAATGATGACTACTCACCAATATTCAAGGCATATTCAGCCATAGCAGTGCTAATAGTGAGGGCACAGTGTAGACACCAGGCTGTTTAGGTAGTTGCTTCTTTCTGCACAAAATCTGAAAAAATATATAGACAATGATGAGACAAACTCATGTAGAAAGGCATACTTAAAAGAAGAAGAAAAATTGATAGTAATACAAAACTTCAATAGAATGCAGCCCAGTGCAGATACCAAATATGCTCCATCACATGGCAGGCCACAAAATCAGCTGTCATGCTTCCAGATACAAGGATAAGTACTCAACAAACAACCAGAGCATATATAATATAGTAATCATAAAGGGTTTCAGGAAACAGCATGTCATAGCAGTTAGATATCTGTGCATCAAACAAGCCCAGTATAGATCATTAACAGTTAAAGCACACTGCCGACTGCACTGCTGGTAGTATCACACTTTATTTGCAGGCCCATGCCTTCAAGTCATAAATGAAGAAGTTAAATATGTGAACAGGTGAAATAATCTTCAGGTTCCTCCCTTCTATTGCTTTATCTATATGATGCATGGGATGCCCATTGGTCTTGTGACACAATCTTTTACAAGGATTACCTATACTATGCAATATGAAAAATTGCCACCTATAATTCTGCAAAATAGTAGCGTTAACAAAGACTATGGTGAAGACAGGGGGCAGAGGATATGCAATGCTTGATGCATGCAACAGAACTTTGCACTGAGTCATACCATACTAATAGGGCAGACACTTCATTCTCCTTACACACAAAATCAATTGATGGCAATGCCTGTTATTACCCCAAAGGTTGACCACACTGAGGCAAGTTCTCAACCCTTTATGACAAACACAATCTCCTTCAAACTCTGTACTAGACTTGCTTGATGCAATGCCCAATGAAAATATAGGAGTGATTTTGATTTGATGATTTTAATGATATTCAAATAATAACAGAACTATTGTGCTAGGAAGTAGATCTATGAAGAATTCATTCAAGATGCAGCCATTGCTTGACAGTTATGAATCATCAAAAATATTTACTAAAAAACTAAATAGAAGACACGTCTGCTAACAACCAACGCACGTGTTTTATCCGCAAACTTTCATTTCCTACCAAGATTCAACACAATCCAGCACTCAACCCTATTTACTGGTCAACCCACATCTTTCCTCCCCACAAGTCTAAACTGAAAGTGCAACAGCCGTTAACATCATGATGAGTAACAGATCCAAAATCAACCGCGAAACATGAACAAAAACCATGAAAATTGTTAGCGCTACACCCCACCTCACACAATATCGGCCATCCCCCAACAGATTTTCAACCTGAACCGAGGGAAACAAATGGTTGCATGTCCAGCGCAGAACCGCGCCAGTCCACTAGCTGCCTGACATCATATTTTGATGACGTATTAAAAGTTCCAATGTTTTCATCGCAAATAGGTTTATTTCTGTGGTTCCCTTTTATAGCCTATTTTAACCGAAATATAAGTTGCATTTAATGAAAAAAGAAACTTGCTCTTTATCTATTCAGATTTATGTACACATCAACGCACAGATTTACGCTGAGCGTCTGTACCGGCTGACTGCCCTCAAATCCTGTCTTACGTTTTCTATCGCGAGCTGCTGCTCTCCAATCACTTGCCTCCGTGTCAAAATCACGCGAGCCTGAGAAGTCAACTAGCTACCAGCCCCGCCGAACTCGCCGAATATGCACCAGGTTCCAGCCTGCGCCGATCAAAGGTGGCGTTCATATGCACTGATGAAAAACTAGTTTGACAGAAGAGCAGCCTACGGTAGACATTTTGAGACAGCTCCTTGGTTCTACATGTGCGAAGTGCTTCGCCCCGTGTGCAGCCAACGCACGTGGATTAGAAGTGGAGAAGGTGGTTGGGAGTGTGGTAATCCTCGACTTATGTCATGTCATTGCTGTTTGGTAGGTATGTTGGCGGGTACCGCTGAGTGCATTAGGTTCGATGGGGATGGGGTGCGTGAGAATGGATAATTAGTTTTTGAAGGGTAGAGCGGCGATGTTGATAAACATTAGCATTCTGTGAACCTTGGCAAAGGGTTGAATCTTATCACGTACAGCATTGCAAACCACTTTGCAACAAATTCATTTTCCGTGTGGACGATGAGGTGATCTTGATGTGCTGAACCTAGCACACATTTGCTT
>NW_023597055.1:5786291-5809119 GCF_011947565.3 Pollicipes pollicipes
AACCTAATGCACTCAGCGGTACCCGCCAACATACCTACCAAACAGCAATGACATGACATAAGTCGACGATTACCACACTCTCGACCACCTTCTCCACTTCTAATCCACGTGCGTTGGCTGCACACGGGGCGAAGCACTTCGCACATGTAGAACCAAGGAGCTGTCTCAAAATGTCTACCGTAGGCTGCTCTTCTGTCAAACTAGTTTTTCATCAGTGCATATGAACGCCACCCTTGATCGGCGCAGGCTGGAACCTGGTGCATATTCGGCGAGTTCGGCGGGGCTGGTAGCTAGTTGACTTCTCAGGCTCGCGTGATTTTGACACGGAGGCAAGTGATTGGAGAGCAGCAGCTCGCGATAGAAAACGTAAGACAGGATTTGAGGCAGTCAGCCGGTACAGACGCTCAGCGTAAATCTGTGCGTTGATGTGTACATAAATCTGAATAGATAAAGAGCAAGTTTCTTTTTTCATTAAATTCAACTTATATGTCGGTTAAAATAGGCTATAAAAGGGAACCACAGAAATAAACCTTTTTGCGATGAAAACATTGGAACTTTTAATACGTCATCAAAATATGATGTCAGGCAGCTAGTGGACTGGCGCGGTTCTGCGCTGGACATGCAACCATTTGTTTCCCTCGGTTCAGGTTGAAAATCTGTTGGGGGATGGCCGATATTGTGTGAGGTGGGGTGTAGCGCTAACAATTTTCATGGTTTTTGTTCATGTTTCGCGGTTGATTTTGGATGTGTTACTCATCATGATGTTAACGGCTGTTGCACTTTCAGTTTAGACTTGTGGGGAGGAAAGATGTGGGTCGACCAGTAAATAGGGTTGAGTGCTGGATTGTGTTGAATCTTGGTAGGAAATGAAAGTTTGCGGATAAAACACGTGCGTTGGTTGTTAGCAGACGCGTCTTCTATTTAGTTTTTTAGTAAATATTTTTGATGATTCATAACTGTCAAGCAATGGCTGCATCTTGAATGAATTCTTCATAGATCTACTTCCTAGCACAATAGTTCTGTTATTATTTGAATATCATTAAAATCATCAAATCAAAATCACTCCTATATTTTCATTGGGCATTGCATCAAGCAAGTCTAGTACAGAGTTTGAAGGAGATTGTGTTTGTCATAAAGGGTTGAGAACTTGCCTCAGTGTGGTCAACCTTTGGGGTAATAACAGGCATTGCCATCAATTGATTTTGTGTGTAAGGAGAATGAAGTGTCTGCCCTATTAGTATGGTATGACTCAGTGCAAAGTTCTGTTGCATGCATCAAGCATTGCATATCCTCTGCCCCCTGTCTTCACCAAAGTCTTTGTAAATGCTACTATTTTGCAGAATTATAGGTGGCAATTTTTCATATTGCATAGTATAGGTAATCCTTGTAAAAGATGGTGTCACAAGACCAATGGGCATCCCATGCATCATATAGATAAAGCAATAGAAGGGAGGAACCTGGAGATTATTTCACCTGTTCACATATTTAACTTCTTCATTTATGACTTGAAGGCATGGGCCTGCAAATAAAGTGTGATACTACCAGCAGTGCAGTCGGCAGTGTGCTTTAACTGTTAATGATCTATACTGGGCTTGTTTGATGCACAGATATCTAATTGCTATAACATGCTGTTTCCTGAAACCCTTTATGATTACCATATTATATATGCTCTGGTTGTTTGTTAAGTACTTATCCTTGTATCTGGAAGCATGACAGCTGATTTTGTGGCCTGCCATGTGATGGAGCATATTTGGTATCTGCACTGGGCTGCATTCTATTGAAGTTTTGTATTACTATCAATTTTTTTTCTTCTTTTAAGTATGCCTTTCTACATGAGTTTGTCTCATCATTGTCTATATATTTTTTCAGATTTTGTGCAGAAAGAAGCAATCTACCTAAACAGCCTGGTGTCTACACTGTGCCCTCACTATTAGCACTGCTATGGCTGAATATGCCTTGAATATTGGGTGAGTAGTCATCATTGATAACTTGAGTTTCACCCCATGCCAATGTGTGCAGTTATCTTGCATCCATGACAGATGTTTAGATAAGCATCTCTTTTGAATCTTTTTTCTTAGCAGCTAGTGCATGCAGACTTATAATGGGTAGGCTTAGTTATGTGCCGGGTATCTGTTCCTTGTTTACTTGACTCTTGAATGCAGCAGAATGAGTTTACCAGTTGCTGTAGGACTTTTTGACCAGTGATGTTCAGGGCAATCTGGTACTTGACTGTATGATGGCAGTCTTGGAAAAATTGACTAGCTCTGAAGCATCCAGGCATCTATTAATCATAATTCACTGACCTTCAAGCATAAGCCTTCACAAGTCAGGGAATAGGAGATCCTGAGCTGGCCCTGTCAAGTTTGCATGAAATCTCACATGGCTTGTCATGGAATGTCAGTCAGTCCCCTTACACACCTATCTAGCATGAACCCTCAGACTTCACGGAAATGCAAACCCCAACCATTGTCAAATTCATTATTTGGAATGAAAAATGACACCCCTTTTGAACTATTTTGGTTTTTGCTGTTGTATTCTTTTATGGAATTGTGGTCTCTCACTCATCAATGCATTTAAGTTTCTGCTGCTTTGTGTTTGCTGGGGGTTTCGTGAGGATGCTTCTGTTTTCACAGCGCCTCTGCTGAGACCATTTTGGCACACTGCCAACAACCACCAAACGCCGGCACTTGTCTCAAACGCACGCGACTCCTCTCACTCCCAGAAGCGAGCTAGACGTTCCCTCCACTCCAGCATCCCGCCTGTCCGCGCCAGTGGCGCTCCCTGCACCACCGTCCTCGGTGTCCCGGGGCAGCTCTGACGGCGGCGCGGCCGGCAGGGACGGGCCGCGTCCCGAGGACGTGGCCATCATCCGCGAGCTGTACCAGGGCAGCCAGGACCTGGAGCGCTTCGAGGTGGAGCTGGAGCGCGCGCTCGACGCCGGCTGTCGCACCATCGTCATCGAGCCCAGCCGGCTGGGCGATGAGACGGCCAGGTACGGCTCCGGCACGGTACAGCTGGACAGGCACTGCACGGGCGGAGAGGTGCAGCTGGACAGGTAGCGTACAAACGGACAGGTACCGCACAGGCACGGACAGATACCTGTCAAGAGGGTACAATGGGACAGGCTTGCACGGACGGGCAGGTACGGTGTCGGCTGGGCGCGTGCGAGTACACGCGGACCGGTACGATCCGACCGAATGTCGGGACGGGCGCGAGCAAACGAGCAAAAAGTCCGGAGGTGGTGTACAGATAGTCGACTGCGGTACGCGGCGGCGGTAACGGGGCGTGCGGTACGGTCGGGCAGACAGCAGACGCGCACGGGCGTCCCGGCCAAGATGGCGTTGTAGGAGGCGACGGCCGGCTGGCGCGGTCTCATGTCACGACGCAGACGCCGGGCGAGCTGTGCAGACGGAGAGTCAGCTGCGAACGGTCAGGTTCGGTGCAGGCGGACAGGACAAGATCAGTTAGCCCTGTGGGTGGAGGGCTTATTTGCGCGGCGCCTTTGCTGCGGCGGCGGCCATGTTTGGGGTGGGATCGTGGCAGGCTCGCGGTTTCAGCTCCAGTGGAGCCGGCAGGTGGTTCAGTCTGCTGACTTTGTTTCAGGTCGATCAGGCTCGCGGTTTCAGCCCCAGTGAAGCCGGCAGGTGGTTAAGTCTGCTGGCTTTGTTTCAGGTCGATCAGGCTCGTGGTTTCAGCCCCAGTGAAGCCGGCAGGTGGTTCAGTCTGCTGGCTTTGTTTCAGGCGGATCAGGCTCGTGGTTTCAGCCCCAGTGAAGCCGGCAGGTGGTTCAGTGTGCTGGCTTTGTTTCAGATGGATCAGCGTCGGCAACTGCCTACACAAGACGGCCGTCCTCTCCGGCCTAGGCGCGGTTCTTTCCGGTGAGTTGTCAGCGCTGCTCACCGTCCCCGTCAGGTATCAGGACGGGAGGGAGAACACTGCTCTGCCCACCGTCCTCAGTAGACACGGGGACGGGACGGGGAACACTCCTCGGCTCACTATCCCTGGTAGGCATGGGGACGAGGCGGGGAGCACTGCTAACCTCACCGTCCTCAGCAGACGTGGGGACGGGACGCGGGGGCACCGCGCGCCGGGGAGTGTTCTGTCGGCCGTCGGTGTCCACGTGCCCCCGCTGCTGATGTGTGATGTGGTCACTGAAGACCAGGTCGGTCTGGGATCTCGAAGTATGCTGTGCCGTTGTCATGTAATACCTGATGTATGCGATGATTGGGTCGGCACCGATCGGTCCACCAGTTGGTCCAATCGTCACAGCAAGCTTCGCCGGCGCAGACTAGATTTTCGCGGCTCTTTTGGCTGCCAGAGCCGTCTTTTGGATTTCAGGTCTTGCGACAACGCTATTGTTTGCGGCATGTACATGTGTATTGACACGCGGATTGATTGGTGCTTCTTGTGTTTTGGGCTCAAGGACGCGTCAGGCATCCGCGGTCGTTTTGCGCCGGAGATTGATTGGGGCAGTGGTGCAGTGCAGATTGGTACTGCATGCAGTACCATTGTAAACGTGTAGGTACCCCGGGCTTGTTAATGTAGGCGACGGATGGCCACGTGCGTTTCCACGGGCTGCGCGTCGCCGCGTGACGGCCGGACCTCTGGACGCGGCAGGCGTGATCTGGACTGAGCGGCCGGCGGTGGGCGTGCCGTGCGCCGGCCTCTCGCTGGTGTGCACCGCCCTCTACACCATCAGCTGGCAGTTCGACCCCTGCTGCAAGTACCAGGTGGAGCGCGACGCCGCCCGGCTGCTCAAGTGAGGCGGCGCCGGCGAGTGGCGCGAGGGGAGCACGGGGAACGAGGTCGCCCGAGGGGGAGGGTGGAGCGGCTCAGCGGAGCACTGCGCTGCGCAAATGAGCAGGGGGAGAGGGGGAGAGGCTTCTTTTCCAATGGATGTTGTGATATCATTGATCATGTGGACAGCTGTTCTCTGGCTCGCGGATCGTAGCTCTAATGGTTCTTGCGTGCATTTTGGAGCGTAGCGTTTTAAGTGTCAGTTTTGAAGTTGATTGTGTTATCGCCCCTCTCCAATGGAGAGGCGCCATCGCGCAGAAACAGGCGTCACTTCTCACAGTCACCTGAGAAGCCTGAGCAGCCTGATCACCCTACGCACATGACACCTCTGTAACACCCCTGACACCCCCTGCACCGCCGGGCGCGCCACGCCGACGGCGCCGCGTTTACCGCAGGCTGCCGCTGCACTCGCTCAGCTCCGGCTCGCCGGTGGTGCTGGTGCGCCGCGACGACGGCCGCCGCAAGCTGCTGCACTGCGCCGTGACGGCGCTGGCCGTCGCCTGCTGCGCCTGGCGGCTGCGCTCCAGCTGATGGCCGGCAGCCGCCCGAGCCGAGCTGACGCGCCGGCGCCGGACGGCCGGCGCCGCGCCGCGCGCCGGGGACGCCGCGTGACCTCGGCGCCGGCGCCGGCCGGTGGCCGCCGGGCTGGGGCGGCGCGGCGCGAGGGATGGGCGTGGAGCCGCCGTTGCGGTAGGCGCTGTGGGCTGTGGAGTGTTAACGGTGAGGATTTTGGGGAGGGGTGGGGCTCGGTCGTCGGGTGCCGACGGACGTAGGGCGACCTCCATAGCCGCGGAATCTAGCTCTTCGTCCGCGACGTCGTGGAAAATCGGAACCGTTTCTCCGCGCGAGATCGCGGTTCGGGCGCCGCCGCCGCCGCCGCGTTCGAACCGTCATTGGTCGGCGTTCGTCCCCGAAGCCGGTGCGGCGGCCAGGCGCAGGTCCACGGCGGCCACTCACCGGCGTGCCGCACGGGGCCGCCTCTGGCGAGAGTATTGCGCAGGGGACGGCGGCAAGCGCTGGGCATTGTTTATGACCGAAGGCGTGGTGGTCGGAGGCGAGGTGCCTGCCGGCGCGCGCGGACTGCAGGAGGGCGAGGAAAAGGGCGCTCGCGGTCGTCAGATGAGACCCCGTGACCCACCGGGACCGGGCTCCCGCGCGAGTCACTGGGACCGGGCTCCCGCGCGACTCGCTCAGTGCGACCGGGGTCCCACGCGACTCACAGCGACCGGGGCGTGGTGGTGAGGAGTGGCGGCGTCGCGTGGCCGGCCGGCGCGGTAGTGCGCGTGGTCCAATGTCAAAACGATGACGGCGACGGCTGTGTGCCGCGCGGGACCGTGTTGATGCGCGGTCCGCGAGGGCCGGGGCGGCACCGCCGGCGCTGCCACCGACACTGTCGCCAGATGGCCCTGTGCTAGCATCTTTTGGGCTATTGTCAGAGCTGTTCTTTTTGTAAGGCCGGAGTTACAAGCGGAACCCGCACGCTGATCGGACGCGCGTCTCGTAATTCACGGTGGGAGGTTCGGAAGCTAGCCGCGGACTGTGACGGCGCTGGCGCGGAATGCCGCGTAAAACGTCGTGCGTTGCGCTCAGCGCCGAAAATGAGGACCCAAACCTCTTGTCTTCAGGTTCTGATAGTGGTCAGCCATTTGGTCGGCTAGCGTTGTCTTAAAGGCTCCAGTCGTCCCCTGGTTTGGCATCGCATTCCATCGCGCTGGCACGGGCAAAACTCATGTCGAATGCGATCCGCGATCGGCGCAAGTGAGATCAGTCAAATTTGGGGTCACGTGATGTCATCCCTGGAATGCCAGCCCGTGATCTGGCCGCGTCGCGTGATGTTTATGATGCGCTTGGATTCGCCTTCCGGAAGACAAACACGCGCTACGCATTCATCTTTCGGGAGGCTGTGTTCTGACTGGCGTCTCGGTATCTCCGTGACGGAGATACCGAGACGCCAGTCAGAACAGCCGCCGTGTTCCACCGAGCGCGAAGACGTAGCGTTCAACCGAAAGTTCCAGGCCCGTGCCGTGATCTTGACCCCGAGTCGCTGCTGGCCGGGTCAGGCCGCGCCCGTGCCCGCCTTTGTTACCGACTTTGTTACGTTCGGGCGGGCGCCGGCTGCGATGCGCCGGGGTCTTCGCACGCCGTGCTTCGCGTGCTCATCCTGTTCGGCGCAAATGAAGGCGGCGTTTTGTTCGCCGTGAGGAAGTGCGATGTGAAGTCAATACACGTTCTCAAGTGATGATGCATTTGGCTCTTTTGATGCGCGATTGGCAGTCGGTAATGTTTCTACTAGGGGCGCCGACAGCATTCCAGCTTTTTGGAAGTTCAAAATTTTCTGAAGTCCAATTTGAATGTTAAACGGACGCGGGGAATATCTGTGGATTAATTTTGACAGCGTATGTGGTCGAGTGGTGTAGCCAAGTTGTTTATGTCTAAACACATTTAATGCTGCTCATTTTCAACATAATTTGATACTAGAACGTACACAAGTATAGGGCACGCTAGCAGGTAGCAATGAGACGAGCTAGAAAGTGTATATAAACGGAATGGAAGGAAGGGCATGGATGCAACCTCCGGGAGAGCCTGCAGTGCCCATTTCTAACCCAGTTGCGGGTTGTTGCCACTCACCATCCGGCCAAGTTGCCAAACGAAGATTTTGAACTTGGAAATTTTCGGACAGCCGGATTTTTTGGGCACTATGACGGACAGCTGGCCCATCATTGGAACACCATTAGACTGGACTTTTAACAAGAACTTCCAAAAGACGGCACCTCCGGTTTCTGCCAATGCCATTTTTAATGCCTAAATTTACGCACCACGAGCTGGTCTTCAAGTCACATTCGATAACACGTCATCAATGGGTCACTTCAAACGAATAAGCGCCGGCGGCCATGCTGCAGGCTATTACACATCCTGGCACGGCTGTGCTGCCGGCGCCTGTCTCTTTCAAATCATCGCCCCCGCGACGCGTTATTGAAAGGTGGTGACCACCCGGTGCGTCGTGCACAAAAATCGACAGCGCTTCAAAAATTCTTATCACGTGCTCAGAGTGAGGCAGTGTCCGTTTGATAGCATTAAAACCCGGCCATTACGCGACACTCAAACGTCGGGCCCGACCGCGGGTGCAGCCAAACCCTTTTCATTTCCTCACCACTCAAGAGCATTTACAATTTCCTCTTGGAACAGAAGAAAAAAAATACCAACACAAGAAGAACTTTGTATCAATTCAGTTCTAGCGCATTACTGGCGTAATTTATTGGTAACACTGACATGCACCAGTAGATCCAAGGACTTGTCAATGATCCTTCTGTGGTATTCTTAACATGAATAGAGCCGATGAACGCAGCAGGAGAGTACTTCTGTCGGTGATCGCCAGAAATGGTTGAAGCTGCCCGCACGCAAGCACGCAGCTCTCCGCAAGGGACAATGGTGCGCAATATCGTGCGCCTTCAATAGTGCGCCAGATTCGAGTCATTCTCGAATCTTCCCAGTAATATCACCAGTATTGATAGTTTCGCAAAGCCTTTGAAATGCTCTTGAGTTCGGAGGAAATTGAAAACTTTCCGCGCCCGCCCGACCGCCCATCGGGCCCGATGTGCTTTTTTGTGTTTGGTACGAAAACCCTTTTCGGCAAATTATTCGGAGGCGGGTGGCCCATTCGGGTGTGGCGAGAAAGCTACGGCCACGTTTCAAGAACATTTTTCGACAAGCTCTGTGACTGGAGTCCTGCACGTTTGATGCCACTGGTTCTGGGCCATTGCAAAAAAGTAACATTTGGCTCTCGTGCCGGTGCCTACGTTGTTTGATACGACGCCTTAACGGTGTGCTGTTGAAGCTCCGGCGACCGCCCGGGACGGGCATCGGCCGGGCAGGTGACATTCAACCGCAGGTGTGATCTGTCGTATTTCTCTCGGATCTGTCAGCTTGGGGTCAGACTGGCCCTGGTGACAACAGATTTTCCGAGGGGTTTTAGAGGCAAACGCGATTTGCTCCTTGGTTCTAATGCTCATAGATGTTGTGGATCTGGGATGTAGCTGAAGCACTCTAGCGACCCCCCATCAACACTTAATATTGCGGTTTTCCGGGGTGTCGGGGGGGGGGGGGGAGGGATGGGGAGGACAATGCGGGCAGCTTCCCATGTGTCCTCTCCTTCGTTTCGCTCCCTGGCTAAACAGCATTATTGCTGTTCGATGTAACACATTAATTGAGAAAGCTTCTCCACATGAAAACGCTGCCTTACGTTACAGAAGGGGCTGCCAGATGTTATTTCGCGACCATGCAAACCGATCGTTACTGAAAAAACAAAGCTAGAAAGAGGTCAGATATGACATCGAATAAGTTGTTCACACGGTGTCGTCAGGAAGGAGAGTCATTAAGCGGTGACTTCATCGCCGTCTACCTGCTGTTAACAGAGAGCCAAACGGAGAAAAGTGGCCAAGGACCGGCTCATCCATCTTCTGCAATGACGAGTGTTGACGCCGGCTCGCGGACGAAGACGCCTGCGAACTGCGACGGGCATTAACAGTTGCTTGGACATGTGCGCTATTGACGATGGTTGAATGTGCATATGGTACTGCGGCGCTACCCCAGCGCAACTCCAGTAAAGGCAAACTGTCACTTGCGCCAGCATAATGGCGTCCAGGGCATGTAACGGGTAGACCCTGTCGCTGGTCAAGGTGGCCAACAAAGCACCAACTTCACGAAACTTTTCAGCGCGTGGAAGTCATGACAGGGGCATGGGTCAACCGCTCCCAGCCCCGTCGATGTCAAACTGTGAGCGTTCTTGTCAAATAGCCGACCAGACGACTGGACCGTCGACAACTTGAACAGCCATGGGTCACCAGGCTTCGGGTTATTTGTTATCAGTAGTCGTCTTCAACAAGTGCGCAGTCCATCGATGCTGCCCAGCATGACGCAGCGTGGGGAAGGGGGAGGGCTCAGGAAGTAGGAGCGGGGGCACGGGACGTCCCAGGTAGGTTCCTTGTCTTCAGTGTCGCAAGAGCCGCCAGCATGGACGCCGCTCCGGCCGGGGGTCCGCGACGAGGCTCTGGTCGCATCCTGCTGCACTGGACGGCGCGCACGGCGCTGCTGCTGCTGCTGCTGACGCTGGTGTGGCAGCAGGTGCAGGAGTTCCGCTCCGAGCCGGTCAGCTCGACGGTGGTGCGGCGGGTGGCGCCGTTCCCGCGGCTCACGCTCTGCCCCGGCTCTCGTCTTCAGGAGGGCCTGGCCATCGACCTGTACCGCCAGCTGGCCAACGGCTCGCTCTCGGTCACCGAGTTCTACAACCGGACCACGCTGGAGATACTGCCCGGCGGGCTGGATCAGCCGCATATAGCCAACGGCCACGGCGGCATCAGCGACGTACTCCTGCCGAGGCCGTTGGGCGTCTGGCGACGGCGCTTCTACCTGCATCTAGGAGAGCAGCCGTGGCGGCCAATGCGCTGTCTGACTTTCGAGCCGAACGCGACGCTGCACCGGAGCGGCCACAGCCCACTCTCGGTCCACCTGACACTGCCTGTGCCCGCCCTCTTCACCGGCAATCGCGGCAAGGTGGCCTACCGTCTGTACGTGCACGGGCCGGAGGAGCCGAGCGTGGGCGACCTGCCGGCGCCGCGGATCGACGAGCCGGTGCCGGTGACCCCGGCCCGGGAGCTGCGGTCCGGCCACGAGACCGGCCTTCGCGTGACAGCAAGACTGCGCCGACTGGTCAGCGTGCGCCGGCAGCCCTGCCGCGACGAGCCCGGCTACTCGCCAGCCCGCTGTCTGAAGGAGTGCCTGTGGCGGCGGCTGGCGGCGCACATCGACTGTCGGCTGCCGCACATGGTGTCGGCCCGCGTGTTCCTGCCCGAGCTGCGCGGACCGCTCGACCACCTGCCCGCCTGTACTCGGCTCGTGCAGCCGGAGTCGCGCCGGGGAAGACTGATCCTTCTCTACCAGCTCCGGGAGTCGCTCTGTGTGATTTCCAGCTACGAGTGGAGCCGGCCTCGATTCAAGTACGCATCCAACACGTCAACGAGCGACGCCTGGACGGAGGCCCCCGCCGCCGCCGGGCAGCGCTCCGTCTTCCCACGAGCGAAGCGTGCTCCACTACCGCCTCCAGTACCTGCCGCACCTCCGTTGCTGGACATGCCGGAGGGGGCGGAGCAGTACGTCCCCAGCAGTCTGCTTCAGCACACAAGGGACTGCGAGTGCCCGGCCGCCTGCCGCCAGGTCGCCTATGACGTGCGTTCCGGGCTCCTGGGAGGGATGGTTGACCACAGCAAACCCACCCTGTTTTACAATGCTGCACATGACGCTAAATCTCGCTGCTGATGAGGTTCGGGAAGCAGTCACCTTTACACTGAGTGCATTGCTTGCTAACATCGGCGGGCTTCTCGGCGTGGTCACCGGATTCTCTCTCTTCACCCTGGTGGATTTTCTGGAAGCATTGACGTGCGGTATTGGTCACAGATGGCAGGCTCGTCGCACACCGAAAGCAGAATGTCCAACCCCAGAGTCTGACTCGGCGGCAAGGATGAGGGCATGGTCAAAGCCGAGGGATGTCACAATTCTGCAGATCGGCGAAGATGGTCGACAATCGTTCTATGTGGATTAACCGTTCCGACAGTGACGGCAACTGATCCACACTGCGACTCTCCTGATCCAAGTCACGACTCTTCTGATCCATGTTGCGACTTTTCTGATCCACTTCACGGCTCTTCTGATCCACGAGTCTTCACGAGTCTTCTGAGTCACGAGTCTTCTGATCCGTGCCGTGATTCTTCTGTTCCACATCACGACTCTTCTGATCCTCATCACGACTCTCCCGGTCCACACCGCGACTTTCCTAATCCAGTCGCGGCGTGGGTCGGGTAATTCGCAGGATAATGGAGATACACTCACCCCTCCCCCCCCCTCTACAGCGGGGGTGAGTGTATCGGTGAGTGCATGAGTGGAGGGTGGTTGAACTCATTGTATATCATGTCAACAACATAGCTTAATTCCATTTCAGGGAATTTAAACTAAATCGCAGCGGTTCACGGGGTGACAACCCAAGCCATGCCAAACATTCAAAGGCAGGTGTGCTTGACATCAGCCGACCCCGTCGCCCCGACCTCTCGAGGGTCGTAATATTCTCACAGAACCTTGTTCGTCGTATTACCCACCCACCATGGAAGTTTCGCTACTTTTCTTCACCGTTTTCAAGATGATAGGAGAAAGGTGGGGACTGCCCCCCCCCCCACATTGCGCGTAATTTTCCGAGGGCCCCCGGGGCGAATGTTAAAGGAAGTTACCTTTAACACTCCCACCTTTACCCACCTTTAGAGCATATCTGAAGGGCACATACTCTAGTGAAACCTCAGGACCAGTCGCGTCCGATAGCATCTCTGCGTAGCGCCACTTCAGCATCTTCAAGACGCAAGGATGTCAATTTAATTATTTTTTAGTCCGAATTAGGCTGTCAGCGCTTTCTAACAGCACTACGCTCTTCCCATGACAACGTCCCTGACTTCGCCATGGCAACCACCATGCACCTCCGCTGGTGTGAATGGTACGCACGGTTTCTTGTATGTACATATATATATATATATATATATATATATATATATATATATATATGCGTCTTTTTTGAAGCCAATCGGGCTTGCGGCTCTCGGGGCTAATATCAGGGTTGCGGTTTAGAAAGCCGCAGAGCCATTCTTCTTCTCGGCGGATTCCTCTCGAAACGGATGCGGGAGTTTCATACGTGCAGCCATCTGAAATGTCAGCCTCCGTACGTCCATGGTAGTCAAGCCAAAAGGGCGAATTTCCATCTCTAGAATGTGCTCTTTGAGAGCCATTTCCACATTGGAGGGGAACACTGTGTCGTACCTTCCAAGATACCGCTCTCCTGGACGTCTCACGTTACCGTCGCGATGACGTCGGAATGTTCTAAGCGGCACACCATATTTGCGTGACAACTCCCGCACACGCAGTCCTTTTCTGAGATCATCCAGAGATTTTCTAATGGCGATTTCGCCATTTTTCACGTGCTGTGATTTTCTCTTGTATGCCCGCACCACACCTGAAACAAAGTCATTTTTATTGCACGCTGCCCAGTTACAATGTAAGCAACAATGTGGCTCTTACTTTAACCACATTTCTAAGTTTAAAAGGTGAATCAACTGCCAATGTCATGATTTCGTGCAATCATATTTCCTCAACACTCTGTCCCTTAAAAGTTTTAAAATAGTTACCCAGATTAAGCTGTGGTCAACTAGACGTTCAAAGCCGATTTAACGGGAAATTGGCAAAAAAGGCATAAATGGGGCAGAACGTCCCATGGGGCTTTTACTTCACGACCTAGTGTGACCTTTTACCCCGACCGGTCATTCGCATAGAAAGTGGCGCCAAGAACGAGGACCAACGCGAATTCAACCCAATGGGTTCAAATTATGATCTCTAGATATGCATGAATGAACTGTAGTGCGGTATAAACCATCGCCTTAACTTAGCACTGAAACACCCAAAAAGAAAAAATCACTCGCAAACACGTTTTTACTTTTATCTCTCCAACACAATCCACCAGGTTCGTCGCCATCTGCCAGCTTGCTGACCACATTTTGTTTGTTTAACGGAGCGGAAAGTGTTATCCCGGGACTTCTTTAGTTCCCAGATATCTTGATGGGGCGTTTTGTCCCGGCGGGCGCCTTACCCCACCTTACCCCACCTTACCCCACCTTACCGTACTTGTTCATAAACCGTCTAAGATCAAGGCCAAATGGATGACCTTGGTGGGAAATAAGCGGTAGATCGATTTTCGCATTGCTCACGACAGTTCAGTCCTGCCAACAACGCAACCTGATGCCCTTCAACCCCGCCGCAATCCATGCATCGTCAGTTTGCGTGTGAAACTGATAAACGGCTTCTGCCGCCCCGTCACCGCGCCGTTACGGCAGACCTGAACCCCGCCGCCCGCCGCCGCCGCGGGCCGCGTCACCGCGCCGCTACGGCAGACCTGAATCCCGCCGCCCGCTACCGTCGCCGGCCGCGTCATCTGAATGCGGGCAACATGTGCTGTGATGCGTCTAAAGTCACAACCCAATTATTGTTTCAGATAATTAGCTGAAACATGGTGCAGCATCCTTCATATTCTTATCTAAGACACGTTTTTCATCTTGGCAAAATTTTCGGTGTGAGGCAAAAAGGTGTTGAGTGTACTGTTTGTCCATATTGTCGTTATTTGTAATGTCAATACTTCAATGTGCAATATTGAAACGACACAACTGCAAGGCATATGAATAATGGATTAATTGAGTCCTATTTCCCGTCCACAGATGTAAAATATGTTGCTTTCGTTCGGACTGTGTGTCGATTTGTTTTTTTGGCTACGCGCTTTGTGATAGAATAGGTCAACATGACGTCACTCTTACGGCATTTGCGCTTAATACATTATGGTCGCACAATTGGTATTTTGGCACAAGGGTGTAAAACTTGCTAGTTGCAGCTATTCAACTAATTTGCAGCAATATCTAAAGGCCCTTTTAAATTATTGCGTATATTGGACGGGGGCAGAGTTGACCCCGGTCAGTGTCGTATTTAAGTCCTCCAATACGCACGGAATTAGGCGCGTTTTCGATGTTACGAACACTGGATGTTGCTATCTTGAAAGATATGAACAATGGACGCTGCGATCTTGGACGCTTTAAAGGTTTCCCATGTTCATGGCTCCGAGGTTTCTCACATTTCACATTTTCTGAATGCTAACCACATCGATACAGCACGTCTGTGCCGCCGCGGCATGAATTCATTGACCAAGATTTTCCCATGGATTACCTGCCGTTTGCTTAGCATACAAAGAGAGCCGATAGCTGTAGCTTGAGAGTGGTGCAGCGTACAGTGGTAGTAATCTGGCTTGGCATTGCCCGGTAGGGACACACATGCATATGTGTGAAGCTGTTCATATGCATACCCACTCGTCCCTTCTCACCCCGCCCAGTGAATAACGAACCACTCGCGACGCGACTTAACATGCACCTGGGATCAATAATGCCCTCGCAACCACCATGGCTATGCTTTTGGTGCTGGTATGGGTCATGGCAAGCATGATATGGCAGAAGGTCACTTTGATACCTTTTTAAATTAATTTCTTCAGATAATTTTTTTCTAAAATCACTTTTGACGGCCTTCAAGGTGGACATGCGGCCCGCAGTTATATGAGTGACGCAGGCAAGCTGAGGAATTATTGGAGTAGACAACCTATAAAAATAAAGGGCATGTTATTACAAAAGACGGGCAAAAATGGAATGTGGGCAAGACCTGTTAGCAAAGTCAGTTAAGGTCGGTGACCCACGATACTATCCAACTTCCACTTCGAGAAGCGAGGGATGCATCTCGGTCGCTTTCATAACTCTTTGAATGAGGCGTCACCAGAAGCAACTAACGGATAATAACTTAGAGCCTCGTGTGCACAAGTTTGCGCTTGCGTGGGTGCGCGGGTGTCTGTGTATGTGTATATTCTTCTTTGTTTGATAGCGATCATTTCCACGCTGTCCGTGTTTAGCCGGAAAAGATCATCGATGCTGTTTGTGCGATCACAATGGTAATATCGCGGGGACGAGCCCAGGTTTTCTTCTTTACGCGAGATCATCGAAGATGAAGTGGGTATTCCAGCTGCAGATTGTTAAGATTGCTACCAGTCAACTGAATGATTTGAGGCAAAAAGAGAGAGGAGCGTGGGCTCAGCAAGCGGAGACGCTCAGGCGAAACTTAAGATTGTGCTACGTCCATTTTTAGCCACAACAACCAAGTCCGCCTCAAATGACGCATGGGCTGCAAAAATGCCCTGCTCGCAGGCGCGAACATCCACAGCGACCTTCGTTGGTGTCAAAGCCATGGGACGCCGGAAGTGCAATAACCACACTCAAGGGTGACCCTGGGGTGATCACCCAAAGGTCATACGTGCGCGAATGGGCTCTCACCGTGAAATCACACGGGTGTTGGCCGTGAAGTGCGCGCTGCCCACCCGGTGATGCGCGAAGGTTTTTGACCTGAGTTGCTTCTCGAGGTGGGTGGTTGGAGGGTGCAGCGATTTTGGGAAGAGGAGACCTGTTCTATCGTGTGTTTTGCGGAAATGATGTCTGTTTTCAGATGCAGACGAAATGCACCATTGTTCTACAGACCAACAGCGTTCCCGTGACATTCGACATAATCTAAGTTAAACAGTCTCTTCCACGATATCAGATATCCGCGGTGTATTTAGACAAAGTTGCTACCTACGCGTGAATGTCGTTGTACACTGTTGCTGCTCGTTCGGTTCTATTGTATTTGACAACACGCATTTTGATTCGTATTGCCTGTTTTGAATCTGCACTGTTAACAGCGCGCAGGCCACGACCACGTGCCGACACAGGGAGGTGTACCTCTGGTCGCCAGATGCGTGTCAACTTTTCTCAAGCCTTTCAGGAGATTATTTTTCTGGAAATCACTCGCCTGCATGGAGTGTGAAAACATGCGGCGAGGAAACGCCCCGCACCATTCAGCATGTAACGAAAAGGCAGAACATTTGACTTGGCTAAGCTCTCCGAACGGTGGACGAATTCCGCTTTCGGCACCAACATCGCATGACTTGTCCATCATCTTCAACATCTCGACTTATCCCACGCTGGCGACGGCCAGAGCTGCGATCAGCAGACCAGCAATGGATCATTCCTTTTTGCCTTACGGCATAAGGCTGGAATACGAGGAGCGGCATGTCAGTTAACGCCCTCGGTGCGGTGGAGGAGGCACAGAGAATAAGGGGGACATGATCTGTGACAACCGTTTGACACGATCTGCTCAATGCTAAACACATAGAGCATCAGTGAGCATTTTAAGTCAGAACGTTCTACAAGCGCAAGGTTCTCGTTATTTACCACGACGCACTGAAGCGGCGGGCGTCTAAGGATGCTAAAGCTACCAAAGCGATAAGACACTAGTGAAGCAGCTTTCTTGAGGAATCTCGAAACCATCAGCAGGTCCACAAAAAGCGCATTAAGGATATGATGAGTTCTTGCGAACGCTGTGGGATAGGAGTGAGGACTAGCCTCGGGACACTGCAAATTCGAAGCCCACCTTTACGAAGATTCTGAGCACGTGACAGGTCAAAATGTGACGAGAAGCGATAAAGCGACCAAAGTAGACGCCCAATGCAGCGGTGACATCTTAACGTATATCTATACAAACGTAAATCTATATAACGTACCTATCTAAACTTTAATATCTGAACGTACTGAATAAACATAGCGGTGATATCAACGGCAGTGGGCATCATGGATGGGCGACAACACCATCTCCGCTTCCAATAGTACTACACAGGGGCACGCAGCATCGCCCAGGCATCGGGATTCCGCACCTACGGCAGACTTGGCCGCTGGGACACCAGGAGCCTCCAAGGCCACAGTAGCCCTGATTAGGGGCGCCTGGAAAGAAGGACGCGTTATGCGATGCCCTTATCTGATCATCGGATGCTGCGTATCGCGACTGCCGCGCGCGGTACTGGTGCTGCGGCTGGTGATGGCTACGCTGGGCTTGCCCAACAACCAGTGGTGCCATTGGTGTACTTATGGTGTACTGGTGTGCTTCTAGTGACCTGCTGCGCGTAGTATACCGCTAGTTGCTGGGCTCCTCGAGCTGCACTCATTGGTCCCTAGTTTCCAAGCGTCAACGCATTCTGCGTATTTGGCAGAGTGGTTGGTTGGTGAATCCTGGCCTCACTAACACGCCAACTGGTTCTTCGCCACATCCCCAGGGTACTTGTAGTATCGTCCGCTCTCACAGCCCGACCAAGCACTAAGTCAGGTGTTTCCGTGAGTATTTGCTCAATACCTCGGTAATAACACAATAGCAATAATATAACGTCCGAGGCGTCCGAACACGTCGCGCCTCCGCCACGCGCCACCACTCAAGGCCCACTCTCTCCCGCAACTGCCACCTGCCTGGCGCGTAGGCGCCCTAAACAACTGCCATACACCACAGTACTCCTACTTGTTCTCAGCTCCTTTGCTGCTCAATTAGCTTAGCCGTCATCGACACTCAGTTCCCACCCACCTTCGACAGCGAAGACCGCCAGACAGAGCAGCAGCATCAGAGGTAGCAGGCGCATGGCTGACGACTGAAGGGAACCTCATGCCTCAATCTGGACCCGTCCAACTGAAATTGTGAAAGTTGGGCAGGAAAGGCCATTGGGGCACGTCAGTAACACGTGCCAACACGACGGCCGTCATCTGTAGACAGTTCAAAGCATTCTGACCTTTACAACAGGGGTGAAGGCTCCTGGGGAGGGGGGGGGGGCTGCAACTTCAAGCTTTGAGAAGGCAGGGACCAAATCAGGGGATTACCCTGCTTGTCGCCGTATTCTGGGCGCGGGTTTGTCACTTTCATGATCCCCCTCCCTCCAACTCACCTGCGATACTACAGCCTTGCTTTGCGGCAAAAGCCTGACCTCTGCGGAACCGTCACGGCGTTTTGGATGTCAGGATACGCGCCGAGCGACCCAGCAGCGTGTCACATGCCTCCTCGCGGCTTCATCGAAGGCGGAGGAGAGGCTGGATAACTCTTGAGGCGTAGACCTCATCCTCAGTTCCTCAGTCCTCCAGATGACTGCGTCGCGGAGGTTGTCGTCAGCGCCTAGCGGCGGCCATCGTGATGGCGTCTCTCATGCTGCCTCAGTTGACGACCCGCCTCCGCCCGTCGCCGTCCGACCCGCGGGTGGTGTTGGGCCACGGGGTTTGATATTAGCGTGGAAAATGGCGGAAACGCTCACTGTTGGTGGAACGCTTATCGGTCATATATATATATATATATATATATATATATATACATATATATATATATGTGTGTGTGTGTGTGTGTACATTATTAAAGTAATGGAAAGATTTGCTCACAAGCACAAGCATAGGCGTAGGAACGTTTCAAAAAGTGGGGGGGGAGGGGGCCAGAGTGAACTTCAAGAGCTTTTTCTGGGACGCAAGCCCGATGACCGGAGGGGGATGGGGTGGGGGTAGAGATGGGGGTTATTATCCGCTATTTATTCACGTGACACATCTTGGGAATAGTTAAATGTCATTGTTGCCTTGCTAAATATGCATCTGCAGCTGTTTCTCACTGGTGCGAAACGATGCCCATTCGACTCAGATATGTCATTCGATGAATAAGGCATCCAGCTTCCCATGATTATCTTTTATTTCAAGATTGTTTTCCGTGGGAACGTAAAATTCCACGAGCAGGTAGGCACTTTGGGTCATCGAGGAGGCATCTACCTCCGCAGAGCAGATGCCAAGGACACGACCTCGACATAGGCTGGTCAGAATTTTTGGATGCGAATCGGTGACCCACGGATGCGTCTTGGATTTCCATGCGCCTAGATTTCGTGGGCTTCGTTTCTAGAATAAGAATTGGCGCAGAATTCTAGGTGGAAGCAAATTCGGAAGCTTCAAATACCCAAATAACCACTTCACTTACTGCCAAACACAATGTGACAAAAAACATAAAACCCGCCCTTTCTGTAAAAAACCAAGCCACAGAATGAAGGCTTTTCTGCCTTATATCATTACCTGAGTCCTACTCCCGTCCGCTGTCGGCAGCCACTGCCCTGGCCCGGCTGCCCCCCCCCCCCCCCCCCAGGGCTGACTGGGAAGTGATCGTATAGCTGCTTTGCCGCAAGTTTATGGATCAGCATTACCACTTATGGTCGTGCAAAACATATATTGTGGACACCTGCAGCAGTGCCTTTTTACCGAATTATCTTGCCATTCACCACATCACCACAGTAAAAAGCTTTCGGGAAGCCTGCCTGCTTTAGCCCTGAACGGTCCAACGGATATTCCATTGTCCCTCATTCAACGTAGCCAGCTCGATCTACTTTTGAATGTAGACAGGGGATGTAGCCTTGCCAAAGGTGAGAGGCACAAGGTTGACAAAAGCCTCCTGGCGGTGACCTCCCAAAAAGATCGCCAGATATAGCTTAGCTGTTAACAAGGAGCAAGAGTTATCTTTGTAGCATTGCTATTTTTGCCTTGTAACTAGAAACAGAAACAGAAACCAGAAGCTTTCGCGAGATCTATTCTGCTTGTATTTTGAGGCCAATGAGCTGCAGAATTCAGCCGTTGAACGACTGCATTGAATAAATCACCGACGCTCTTAATTTGCAATGGTTATAGTGGACTCTTTCCTAAACCGATAGAATTGAGAAGCCATGTCAGATTTTTATATACGAGTTCTAGCAGCAATATGAAGCACCTCTGTGATGGTAGATTGCAAATCGACATGTGTAAAAAGTGCATTAACATGGACCTAGCCATGTTTGTCTGGAAAGTGCTTGGCATTCAGTCAGAATCGATTCGGCGGTACAAATTACTGCAACGTAGCTTTGAACATGCGTGCTCGTAAATCTTAGGCAACAAAATTCTTTAGTACTGTTATTCTTTATTCTTCTTCGTACGTATTCTTTATTTTTCGTGTTGCATACAGCCTCGATAGGCCGCACAGTGTCTGCCCTGCGGCTTACATTAGGCCAGTAGCCAACGGGTGGACAAAAATGACGACGCTTCTGAAAGGAATACCTTATAACGGCTTTAGGACATCAAATCTTACATTAGAGGGTAGTTTGGGCGTAGAGTTTGCCTGTACGAGTCTTAGACCTGATGATCAGATCTGTTTGGCCCTTACAGCAAGGGGAAGAGGCGCTGGAATCTGATGGTGGAACTGGAAGAGTAAAAGGAAGGATCTTTATTTTTCGTGTTGCTGTGACTGCAAATCGGACAGATGAACTGCGGCACCCATCGCCTGGTGTCGCTTGCAGTCGCCAACGCCGTTCGCATTTACGAAAGTTGCAACCCAGGTCATCGCAATCGTCGCAATCGCGACCCAGGTCATCGCAATCACTGCGGGCGCGCGTGCTCAAAGCTTTTGACGTCATTTGTTTCACACCAATCGATTGCGCAAAAGAAGGAGCGTTCTCAGGCAAACATGGGATGACCTTGATCTTGTTGACCTTGACCTTGGGATGACCTTGTTCATTTTTCATTCATTGCGACCCACTCTTTTCAACAATAAGGAGACCCCTTGTTTCATTCCGGGCAAGGAAGCCCTTGAGTAGAACACTAGGAACACGTTGCTGCTCTGAGGTCAACGGCTGTGGTGCAGTTCCGCCCCATCACGGGATGTCTTCCGGCTGCCATTCTGGTGACACGGTGCGGGATCCCTGGTCGATCCGGAGTCGTTTAGAGAGATGCGCCACGTCACCTTGTTCTCCTTCGCGGGAGGCCTTATGACCTGCGCAGTTGACGCCGGATAACGTAGGAACCCTCATTGGCGCAAAACATCCATGATCATCGCGGGTGGTCCAGTAACTTGTCGCAAAGACCTCCGATTTTTTCTCTGTTCTTCAAGGATATTAAGAATACCCTGCACATAGATTGTAGATCGAAATGAGGTCCAAAATTTGTATTGACATGCCTGACTCATCTTCGTCTTAACATGTTTTACATTCAGTCAGGATTGCTTACTGAGAAAAAATTATATAACATGGGTTTCAGCACGCATACTCGCAAATCTTAGCAACAGCCTCGACGCCCGGCGTTGCATTCTCCATAGGCCGCGTGTCGGCCTCGCGGCTGTGACAATAAGAGATGGCCAATGGGCAAGACGAAAGAGATGATGCATCTTCAAGAAGATGGTTGGTGAGCTAGGTTAATTGGCATGCATGTTACTAGTATTACAAAATAAGCTAGACACAACTTAAATCTGAAAGAATGGGGAGAGGGGGGCGGCACTTATCATTGCTGCCCCCCCCCCCCACCTTAAAAAGTGGAGGCAGCCAGCCATTGGCCCTGTGTCCCCTGCCCCTGTTCCTACGTCCATGCTTCTAAGAAATTGTGCAAAGCTAAACTCAAAAGATGACTTTTAACGTTCCTACGTGCTCGGTCCTTCGTCTCTTAACAGGTGTGTTCTCCAGCGCCTGTGCCATTTCTGACGCTTGCATCACGGTGAAGTAAATCCCATCGTTGTCACCAACGAAATTGTTGATAAAGTGGACAACCGGAAAATTTATATTTTGGCGCTTTTCAATAATCTTCAGCACTTGGACGTGGTCGTGGCACTGATTGACTCCGAAAGTGATTTCGAAGTTGGATTTGTACGCAGAAGACAGTGCCTACTCTTGCAGTTATCAGACGAATGTAGTTGTAGAAGTATATTATGAACACTGCGCCAAACAGAACGACACCATAGCTTTCCCACGTGCATGAAGCGTGAAATAACGCATCAGCTGACCGCGGCACGTTAACCCGTGACGTCTCAGAGCGGGGTCAGTGGGGTTAGCCAACTCTCTCGGCAAAGGCCAGTGATTTTGTTGCTGTATTCGTTTTGTTGGTAACAGGTGCATTTTGGTTCAAATGTGCCGAAACAGTGCTGTGGATTCGATTTCTGACAAAGAGGTGGCTGAAAATGTCTTTTAGTGAAAAAGGTCACTCGAGGTCACGGACTCCATGATCCAGGGGACTTGAAACTTACGCTGCGTAATTCGCATGGACCCTCGGACCTCATTTGACCCCACCTACGTGATCGAAACACTGATCAGATAGATCATGTTTAAGACATCGAGGCTATCTGTCGACCAGATAGATCGCAAGGCAATCCGAAATGATGTTAGTAGATATTCGCAGTGTCTCAGTGTCTCCGTGGTCTATGAAGGTAGGTAGGGTATGGTTGTCCACGCTCAAGGTCACAGGAAGTCATGAAATGACTAGATTAGACTGCATGGTCTTAGGCGACGTCACGCGGGAGAAAATGTTGGTCTATTTTGGATCCAGCTTTAACGCCAGCTTCAACACCGCACCAGCTTTAATCTCCACACCCAATAGATAGCAGACCCAATACCCAATACTCCACACCCAATATAGATTTGTTGCTAAGCAGACCAAACAAAACGTGATTTGAATACTTCCCACAGCGTGAAAGGTCAATACAAGCTTCTCAAAGATCTTGCGATAAGAAAACTGCATATGGCAGGTTACAAAATTACATGAACAAA
>NW_023597055.1:5810119-5876265 GCF_011947565.3 Pollicipes pollicipes
GTTCCCACTCGAGTCAGATGTCACGTGACTCAGTCGCACCACTCCCGACCCCGATCGAGTGTCACGTGACCCCGTTCTGACCTGTCCTCCGCTCGTGTCAGGTCGCCAAGCAGCAGCTGGCGCCGGCCGGCCAGCCGCTGCCGTTCTACATGAAGGTGCTGATCGCGGCCAGCGGCGGAGCTTGCGGCGGCTTCATCGGTGAGCCGGCGGCGGGTCAGGTCGCCACGGGGTGGGGTAAAAGGTCACGGGGTGTGGCTAAGGGGCCACAGAGGTCAAGCCAGGAGGTTACAGATCAAGAGATCACACAGGCTGCCGGTATGGGGGTGAGGTCACGGAGGTTACGGAAGGCAATCAGGTCAGCGGACGGTATCGGAGGTCGGGGCAGGAGGTCAAGGTGGTTCTCAAAGTCAAAAGGGTGGGGGACTGGAGGAAGACGCCGGTCCGGATTACCGGAGTCACGGCAATCGTGTATCGTGGGCGCTATAGGCCTAGACTGGGACGATAGCGGCACTGGACAGAGTTTATGGCCGATATCTTTATTTCGTCCTTAGTTGTGTTTTTTTTCGGCGCGATAAGCATAAGTCTCGTCCGCGCTGGATAACGTTGTCCGCAGTTTAAACAGGGCACGTGGATCGCTTTGTGTGGACAGATCATGACGAATGCTCAGCACGTCATGATCATGACCACGTCATGTCACGTCATGTCTCGTCTCTCGTCACATCTCTCTCTCTCGTCCCGTCTCGTCACGTCATGATCATGACGATCAAGTCCTGAATGCGTGCCCAGCCTGCCAGTGCTCACAGGACTGTGACCTGACCTGATCTTGAACTGACCTTGACCTCGGCAGGCACGCCGGCCGACATGGTTAACGTCCGCATGCAGAACGACATCAAGCTGGCTCCGGAGAAGCGTCGCAAGTGAGTGCCCCTGTGGGAAAGGTCTGGCGTTCCGCCCCAGCCACGCAGTGTCGGCTGCGCTAGTGAAGCGGGGCCCATCGATGCTACGTTTGGTCCGTGCATACCTCCACTGGGCTGTTGTTGTTACCGTCCAACAGAACGAGCCGCCTGGTGCACGTGGTCTCCCCTCGACAGCAGTGACGGTGTGCTGACGCTATTTTATTAGGTCTACACCCTTAAAGTTTGGAAAATCCGGTAATCCAGGCATAAATGCTTCGGATTTCTAAGCGCACATGATTGTGTTCTTGCTCGATGTTCTGCATGTCGAAATTCGCCGGGAACGTGAGCGGTCCTAACGCTTCAGGAATCGCTGTTTTTCTTGTAGACTTTTGCGGTGATTCCCTTTAGTGAACCCCTACAAACACATCGTGAACGTACACCATGATAACACGGACCTCCACGCGCCGCGCGATGCAGTGGCCTGGTCTCGTGAGCCGCCCCTGCCGCCGGCAGCTACAAGCACGCGGTGGACGGTCTGTACCGGGTGTTGCGCGAGGAGGGCGTGCGGCGCCTGTTTTCGGGCGCTTCCTCGGCCACCATGAGGGCCGTCCTGATGACCGTCGGCCAGCTGAGCTTCTACGACCAGGTTGGCCGACTGGGCCCGGAGCGGCGGACCCGGGGCAGGGGGAGGCGGCGGCTGGGCCCGGAGCGGCGGATCTGGGACAGGGGGAGGCGACTGGGCCCGGAGCGACGGACCCGGGGCAGGGTAGGCGGCGACTGGGCCCGGAGCGGCGGACCTGGGGCAGGGGGAGGCGGGGACTGGGCCCGGAGCGACGGGCCTGGGGCAGGAAGAGGTGGCACAGATGGTCGGGGTAGGGCGGAGCTCAGGCGGCTGTGGCGTGCCGTGTGTTTGGTGTTCCGTTGCCGTCTCCATGGGTGCGTGGGTTGTATATGGGGCCAGGATCGGGACTTGGTTGGCGGGGCGGGAGTGTTTTAGCGCTTGGCGTCCTGCCGGGTGAAGCGCTTCTAAAAGTGTAGCAGTGCCAGGTGTCTGAGAGCGATCTCATGATTACGCTTGCGAGTGGACACATAACAGCCCCGGGCATTTCGCTTGCGTGACGTTGCGCCTGACCGAGTACTCAACTTCATCTCGTGGTGCAGTTTACTTCACTTCACTTCACTTCACTTCACTTCGCTTCATCTATTTACTTCATTTCTTCTCTTCACTTCTTCATTTCACTTCTTCACTTTTTTATTTCATTTTTTCTCTTCACTTCTTCACTTCACTTCTTCACATCACTTTGCGGTGCAGTTCACTTGGCGTTGACATCCGCGTCTCGCGCGCGCGGACGTCTGTTCGCCGTCGTCGATGGGTCTCGGTGCGTGCGATCCGCCCGCGTCCTGCCGCCGCCTCACCGCGCGCGCGTGCCGTCCCGCCAGGTGAAGCAGACGCTGCTGGGCACGGGCCTGTTCCAGGACAACGTCACCACCCACTTCACCTCCAGCTTGACCGCGGTCAGTGGCGGGCGCGGCCGGCCGACTGCCGCCGCTGCCGCCCTTCTGCTCTCCATAACGTCCGCCGGTGTCGCTCCGGCCGGCGTCTTTCGTGCTGCCTCAGAACGAGTTGTCACTTGCCTTCGTTTTAGACAAGTTGTGTTATAGACGAGTTTAAGCATAGGGACACGTTGTGTTCAGCGCCGGCTGGCGACGTCATTATCCCAGCATCCATGGTCAAGCCTGCTTTCTGCTCACTCCCGGACAGCTCAATGGCGCTCAGCGATGCCGCTCTTGCGTCACCGATGACACCAGGCCCCGAGTGACTGTTCCCCGATGATTGCCGTGTGACTTCTGCGACTTCCATGTGACTGATGGGGCTCCGCGGTGATTCTATTGACTCCCCAGTGACTCCCCTGTGGCTCTCGTGTGACTCCAGTGAGTATATTGTGGCTCTCCGTGACTGCCCAATGACTTCCGTGTGACCAAAGTGATTTTCATGAGACTCCCCGGTGACTCCCGATTGATTCTACGGTAACTCCCGTAGGGCGTCGTGGTGACTCAATGTGACTCCCCGGTGACTCTCTGGTGAGCCACCTCCCCACCGCTGCCGTCCCAGTGCCTTCTGTGAGCCCCGAATGGCTCCAGGTGACTCGTGTCGGGGTGGGGGGGGGGGGGGGTGCCGGTAATGTAGTGGTTAACGCGTCTGCGTTAACCACTGCGCGTCTGGGAAACCAGAGGTACGGGATTCGATTCCTCGCGGGGCCCGCCCTTCTTGCCAGGGTGAGAGGCAGGCGACGCCGTACAGCCTCAGCAGCTGAGTGCGTCGTAAAGCCCCAATGACACGCACGCACGCACGCACGCACGCACGCACGCACGCACGCACGCACGCACGCACGCACGCACGCACGCACGCACGCACGCACGCACGCACGCACGCACGCACACACACACACACACACACACACACACACACACACACACACACACACACACACACACACACACACACACACACACACACACACACACACGTGACTCGTGTCCCCAGTAACTTCTGTGACTCCCTGTTGACTCCCGTGTGATTCCCCGGTGAACCGCCGACGCCTCCCAATGACGGTGAGCCGCCGCTGACTTCCCAGTGACACCCCGCCTTCTTTGGACAGGGCGCTATCGCCACCACCATGACTCAGCCGATGGACGTCATCAAGACGCGCACCATGAACGCTAAGCCCGGCGAGTTCAGGGTCAGTTGAGGCCGGGGTCGTAAAAGGGAACAGCCTAAGCATGGCCAGCTAATCCGAGCGTAGGACGTGACGGGGGCTAAGTCGGTTTTAAATCTTCCGGATGATGTAACTATGCTGGGATGGCTCAAAACAAGTTCTGTTAAGTGCAAGTGCTGACGGTGCAAATTCCCGTGGCGCGGCTTAGCGAAGCGCAAAACATGACTTGCACAGTTCGGGGCTCCAGAGATCAGTCGTTTGCCGCATTGCTGCCGACTTACCGAAGCGACCCGCGACGCGACGGGGGGCTTTGGCCGTGTTGGCCAATGGTGCGGGGGCGCTCAGGACTCATGTGGTGTTTGTGTACATCGCTGGCGCGGGGGCTTTTTGATACTCTGACATCCACAACTTGAACGCCGAAAAAGACATCATGGCTTAAGTGGTGTGGCCCGATCGCCTCGTCCCCTGTCCGGCGCTTTCGCCTTTTCCGCCACAACGTCACGATCAGAGACTTCAGAGCGAGCTGCCAGCTGCAGCGTCCGTGGACTCGCGCGCTTGTTTGACCTCCCGAACGTCTGGCGCTCCCGGAAAATAAGTATCGCGCTATGTACAGATTTTTTACACGTGCGCACTGGTACACCGCTGGCGGCGTCCGATCACGCCGTGATGACGTCACCTGCCTCGTCTGTTTGTTTATTTAGGGCATAGGCAGTCCACAGGCGCCCAGTTACGAAAGCAGTCCAGTTTTTAAAATAATAAATACACGACATATGCACAAAAATGAACTGAACACTTACATATACACTTGAAACTAAATCACGCATGCACCTTACACACTCAGACACGACGGCCATCAAAATAGTGTTCTACAACTGTGAATGAACCTAAACAAATAGAACTGGAATGAGTTTGTTGGCTGAAAATGGTCATTTGAGAGAGCATTCTGTACAAGACTGTTGCAGGCAACAGGTAGACGTGTGACAAATCAATTCTTTACAGTGCATATGTACATCTGCAGCCCTTTCAAGTGGCTTGTGGAGTGGGGATGAAATGATGAAAGGTGAAAAAGATGAAATTGGAAATGAAATTATACATATATATCTGCAGCCCTTGCCAGTATGCACAGAGCGCCGGGTGGGTGCGGTCAGGCCGAACAGTGGTGTCAGGATGTTGAGCGCCTTCTCGGTGTCACGCCACCCGCGCGTGACGGACCGCTCGTGCCCCCAGGGCATGTGGCACATCATCACGCACACCGCCAAACTGGGACCGCTGGGCTTCTTCAAGGTGAGTGGCCTCCACCGTCTGCCCGGCGGATGGCTGTTTGGCGGCGGATGTGGCCGCTGAACTCATGTTTTGTGCCGGAACGGTCCGGTGGAAGCTGTTCATCACTATTCCTTGCAGGGTGAATGTGGTGTGGTGGGGACGGTTTGTTCTGGGTAGTGACTGTGTATGTGGGATGCGTGTTTGCAGCTTTCTTGTGTCATTTAAATTGCCATTCGGGCCAGCCGAGAAATGCTTGGCCTAATCATTTGATGGAGGTGCACGTGTCTTCCGCTGAAGTGTGGCGTGTATGATTCAGTTTCAAAGAATGGATTACTTCTTAAAACCTTCTTAACTATCTTGCTTCAACTCAGTTCAAACGCAGGCTGCTTCTCAAGCGAGATGATAGAATGTTAATTCTTCAGGTTTATTAAAAATCGCGATTTTAAGTTCAGCTTGCAGGTATTGTATGTTGTCCTGACCGTTTCAGGGCTACGTGCCGGCCTTCGTGCGCTTGGGGCCGCAGACCATCCTGACGTTCATGTTCCTGGAACAACTCCGGCAAAATTTCGGCACGCTGCCGGCTCCCAAATAGTGCTGCCATCCAGGGGCGGCGAGGCGCACTCAGAGTCCGAGCTTGGCCGGTAGATGGTGGGCAGAATCATGGTGCAATATCGGCTGATGATCACGTTACGCGGAACTGCAAATCGGGCTTGGCCAGTGCTGGTGCATATGGTGCGTCGGCGCTTTGTCTCTGTGTGTGTGTGCATGCACGAAGGATTAGGAGAGGTATTTGACTACTAGCGCTGAGGGCATAGATTTGAGAACTTTCACGTTTGTGGGGCTTAGCCCTTCACTGCGAATTTGCGGTCATTCAGCGGATGTTCCGTGGCACGTGGTGCCGTTCTGTGGCGATGCCTCCCGTCTCCAGCCATTCTCCTCAGGAATTCGATTTTTGACCATCAGCATTTACCGGTTACGTGCTGCCGCTGTCCGCAAGCGTGCACTTGCCGCAGAGAGCGGCATTTGACACACAATACTGGCTCATGAATCTTGATACTCGCGGGCCAGTGGGTTATACAGGTTTTAGATGCGTCTTCGAGTTTATGTCCAATGAGTGCTAGCTATGACTGATGTCTGCATGGTGACCGGGTGTCAGACGAGGGCTGCCGAATGCGCCGCTGTCTCGGAATCAAAATGTTCGACAGCCACGGAATCGCATGCGTCGCTTCCAGTGATGAGGACACGCGTGTCCCGCCTATGACGGCGCTGCAATAAAACTCGCCTGGCAGCAGGAGCTGGTTGTTTGAACGTCCACGCGTCGGCGATACTCGGTGTCTTTAACGTCCGCGCTGGGGTCATCGGGAGCGCGGATTATTGATGCCGAGGACGCTACGTCGTCACGGCGCATGGGCCGCACGGTCCACCGCACTGAACCGGGTCGGTTCACTGACCTTCCATGCCGGGTTACACATTCCATTAGGAAGTCTCCCGCAGCGGTACAGTCTAAACACACGCCTCTTCGCTTGTTGCCCGGTGCTTTTTAGCGTGTAACGTTCAACGGCTTATGACTTCTGCGCGTGATTCGTGAGTGTTCGAGCGCTCTTGCTTGCGCTCTGATTGGAGGAATGCATTACGAACTTATCAGCTGGCTCAGTAATGATGTGCCTTTGTTATTCGAGTTACAAGACACTCGTTATCGCTTTCCCCGACCGCCGCGCCTCCGTTCACATCGTTCAGACTGCAACTGAGAACATCTGACCATGTCAGAATTGTATTTTTCAACAATGCGCACGATTTCTGGAAGCAACGCAAACCTGCAGGAACAACGCGACCAAAACCAAGGCTCAATACAAGCAAGACAACCCACGGTCAGTTTTCGTTCGGCACGTTGCCGCGCCGACCAGGATGGTGACCGCCGCGCCGTGATTGTCCCGCGTCTACACCATCTCAAAGGATGAGGCCCATTATCACATGGGATAACAAGCGGCAAAAGAATGGCGCTACGCTCCGTCGGGACGGAAATAGAAAGCATTACTGTACAAAAATGAACCAATGAAACCCTGGCTGCAGAAGACTTCGGAAACGACCGCCATCGTAGCGCTCAAGGACTACTCGAGTGTCGCGGGGTTTAATCCTCACTACGGCTAGCTGTTGTGACACACAGCGGCTAATGCCACGAGGCTCGTGTAGCCGGGCACCGCATTTTTGGGAAAACCACCGGATGCAACCGGCTGAGATTAGCGGGCCTCACGACAAACGTCACCACCGCCATAATCCGTGGTCACTTCGGCATCTTCGTTCGTAGGCGTGTCACGTGG
This sequence comes from Pollicipes pollicipes, assembly GCF_011947565.3. Classification (NCBI taxonomy): domain Eukaryota; kingdom Metazoa; phylum Arthropoda; class Thecostraca; order Pollicipedomorpha; family Pollicipedidae; genus Pollicipes; species Pollicipes pollicipes. The sequence goes on from NW_023597055.1 coordinate 5,817,314, forward strand.
CTACGGTAGCCACGTTCCAGAAGGGTAAGGGCCTAATCAAACCAGAGGAATGAAGCAGTCTGACTCAAAATCGTGCGATGGGCGGAGGAAACGCGGGAAAGGTTTATTCCAGACCGAAATTAAAGGAACGGAACTCCATTCTGGTTGTCGTTGTCTCCCACACCTCCCCAGTGGCCACAGCCAGGCGCACATCCATCCTTTTTGCCAGCCAGCCCTAGCCCACACCACAAGCACACGAGATCTAGTAACGCGGCTCTCCTGCTCTGACAGCTGACCAACGAGGGACTTTGTCGTCTTCAAAGCTCCCCACTCCACGGGCGTCCAATTCCCAGTACACCACGGCTGGGCGGAGCCTCACACCTCTCAGCCGGGGTTGGAGCTCCTGGGCGCCGTCTGGGGCCCCGATGCTCCGAAACATCGGCGTCTGTACTGTTTTGTGCTGTTTTGGCTGTGTTGTACTGCTTTTGTACTGATGTACTGTTTTGGCGTGTGCTTGGCATTTCGGATTCTATACAGGCCCTTGACCCCATGCTCCGCAGGAAGACATGCAATGGCGCAGGCCGACCGCACACTAGATCAGATGTGTGGCGGTCTCCTGCACCCACTCGGCCCCATTACTAGGCCCCACCCCTGCCTTCATAAGGAGGCCCTCCCCTGCACGCGGCCGCCATAGTCGGTGAGGTCGGATCGGCGCTGTGCTTGCACCTCGGGACCGGTCAGGTGAGCGGAGAGATCAGAGGGACCGGTTAGGTGAGCGGAGGGATCGGTCAGGTGAGCGGGGAGATCAGAGGGACCGGCCAGGTGAGCGGAGGGACTGGTCAGATGAGCGGAGGACCAGAGGGACCGGCCAGGTGAAAGGATGGACCTGAGGGACCGGTCAGGTGAGCGGAGGGACCAGAGGGACCGGTTAGGTGAGCGGGAGATCAAAGGGACCGCTCAGATGAGCGGGGAGATAGGAGAGACCGGTCAGGTGAGCGGAAGGACCGGTCAGGTGAACGAAGGGAGCGGTCAGGTGAGCGGGGAGATCAGAGACCGGAGACCGGTCAAGTGAGCGGAGGGACTGGTCAGATGAGCGAGGGACCAGAGGGACCGGTCAGGTGAGAGGATGGACCTGAGGGACCGGTCAGGTGAGCGGAGGGACCAGAGGGACCGGTCAGGTGAGCGGGAGATCAAAGGGACCGCTCAGATGAGCGGGGAGATAGGAGGGACCGGTCAGGTGAGCGGAGGGACCGGTCAGGTGAACGAAGGGAGCGGTCAGGTGAGCGGGGAGATCAGAGACCGGAGACCGGTCAAGTGAGCGGAGGGACTGGTCAGATGAGCGAGGGACCAGAGGGACCGGTCAGGTGAGAGGAGGGATTATAGGGACCGGTCAGGTGAGCGGACGGACCAGAGGGACCGGTCAGGTGAGCGGACGGACCAGAGGGACAGGTCAGGTGAGCGGACAAACCAGAGGGACAGGTCAAGTGAGCGGATGGACCAGAGGGACCGGTCAGGTGAGCGGAGGGACCAGAGGGACTGGTCAGGTGAGCGGACGGACCAGAGGGATCGGTCAGGTGAGCGGAGGGACCAGAGGGGCCGATCAGGTGAGCGCAGGGACCAGAGGGACCGGTCAGGTCAGGAGCGTGAGCGCTGTGGCCGGCTGTGGTGCCGACACACGCGTCCTCCGGCGCGCCGATCGGTCTGTTGTCCACGTCCAGCGTCCTCTGTGCGGTGTCATAAAATATGTTGACGGCATGACGGAGAATCCAGGTCAATCTTTAGTGAATCCAGCGGTGGACAGCAGCAAAATACGAGCGACAAGGAAGAAGTTTCTGAAAGCGAGCTTTCTTTGAAAAGTGAAAGAAAGTGAAATTTCGGGAAACGAGCTTTCGGACTGCGCCTGGGTGCCTGCCGGCCTGAACAGTCATAGAGGCTTGTGTACCCCTCGTACGTGATCACGGGTAGTGCAGTACATGTGTGTGAAAACAACGTGTCTGGGCGTCTTCTAGCCTCTGCTCGGGAGACTCTGCAGCAGGCAGGCACTGGGTGAATATAAGAGTTGCATTGTATGCATTAGGGAAGTGCTAGAGCCTGCATCTTCTAAGGTCATGCCAGGTCATATTGTGATTGTCCTCACCGGTTACAGTTGGTTGGCGTTCCGTCCGATTTTCCGTGCCGTCGCGCCAGGTTGCGCGGTCAAGGTCGTTCAAGGTCGAGCCGCCGCGCAGAGGCGCGCCCGTCGCTTCGCCGAGCGCGCCTTGTCACACGTACCACATTTTTCTCTCACAATTACGCTCCCTTTCCTCTACGCATCCTCGACCTCTTGCTTTATACCGTCCAATCGCTACATCGGTCTGAAGGCCGACGTTCTCTGGCACTGTGCCAAGACGTCGCCTGTTACTCCGTCTGCTGTACTGCTTCTTGTTGGTTGATCCCAAGTGACTGGGTTTCATCCCTGTCTTCAGAGTTGTCTGAATCCAAATCAAGGTCCTCATTGCAAGGGGCCAATGCTTGTCCACTGGGATGGTTGACTGATTTGCCTTCATCTGCCAAACCTGATGTGTGCCGTGCTGTAGGTGTTGCTACCCCTTCTTCGGTCTGGGGCAGCAGTCGCTCTTTCCTGCGTCCCACATCCTTCACTTGATCCTAATGGTGGACATATCGCTGCCGAAAGTGGTCATCCTTTTTGATCCGATGCGCATTACTTTGCGTACAACTGATGACAGCCAATAAACTCCAGGCTCTCACCGTGCCTGGAGTTTTCCCGGCATTCCCGACTGTTTCGGCACCTTCATGAATACCCCATCTCCCTCTTGGTGTCGGGTTTCACTTCCACTCTGCTGGCCTCTAAACACCCTCTCCCTCTTCTCATCTTTCCTGGCAATCGCCTGCTTGTGAGCCCCGGTCAGGTTCTGGGCGAAATCTCTTGCCCAACCTTTCTCTGAAGCGGCGTGGCCTGGAACCCTGCCGTCCAGTCGAGCCAGCTCCGGAATGCGTGGGTCAGGCATGGCCATACTGCAGATAGAATGGTGATAATCCTGTTGTACGGTGAGGGGCGCTCATGTATTCGAAACGAGTAAAACGTACATACCTGTACCAGCTTCCACCAAATTTTTGCGTGTTCCTGCGTAGCAAAGAACCGATTGTTTGATTGACGCGTTCAACTGCTCCATTTGGCTGCGAATAATAGGCGCTTCCCTGATTTTTGTCAATACCCATCAACCTCGCTAACGCAGTCGAGCTCGGTTTATCGAATTCCAGGCCTCGGTTCGTGCAGAGCGACTCAAGGAGTCCATGCCTGTAGACGACTATGTCAACAAGTGTCCAAGCTACGGTTTCAAGCTGTCGTATCAGGAATTACTGCTAGCTCTACGCTTTTGGTCAGCACATCCAGGGCCGCAAGAACGTAACGATTTCTCCTTTCCGTCGCTCTTCGGCAGAACGATCCCATCAGATCATGAGATCAGATCTGATCAGATCTGATCAGATCAGATCAGATCATCAGATCCACGCCAACGTGCTGCCACGGAGCTATTGGCTGAATAGTTATCTCCAGCGAAGCTTTCAAACCACGCCGAGGTTCGTTGGAGCGGACACAAACCAAACAACTGCGGCCATAGTTCCTTATATCTCGATCCACCCTGTCCACATGTACCCCGCTTGCAGCACCCAGACACGGGTCCTGTTCGCGCCGAAATGACCGGACCTGTCGTACTTGAGGTGGAGCACTCGAGCGCCCAGTCGTCGTGGAAAAAGCAGGCGCTTGGTTTTTCCTTTTTCTACCTAGGAGGGGGGGGGGAGGGGGGCGGCGGCGCTAGCAATCGATCTCCGATTCCAAGCTCTGCCGGCGCCCCTGCCAGCAGGCGGCCCTTGCGTCATGTTCAGCCGGAGCTCCTGATGCAAGCTTCGCAGAGGCTTCTCCGTCTGCTGCGCTCCCTGTAGTTCCTCGACGCTCAGCTCCTCCGCAGTGTGGGACGTGACGACAGCAGTGGCAGGGTCTGTCGCAGTTTAAGTCGCATGAACATGCGCCCGGGGTAGTGCATCGGCGCGGCAGTTATTCGTCACAGCCACTCGTCGGTGATGGGTGCTGAACTGGAATTCCTCCAGCTCCTCGATCCATCTGGCGCAATGTCCCCTGGGATCCCCAGTATTTCGTAGCCACTGGAGACCACAGTGATTCGTAAACCTCTGGAACGGCTTACTGAGCAGATAAGCACGAAACTGCCAGAAAGTGAAATGAACGCAAAAGCTTCTTTGTTCTGGATGCACCAATTTTTATCGCTGTCCGAAAATGTTTTCGAAGCAAAACAAACAGGCCTGTCGACTTCATCAGCGTCCCGTTGCGAAAGCAGGTACCCCAAACCGGTGTCTGATGCGTCTGCGGTGACCTCGAAGCCCTTCCTCGCGTCCGGAAGGTGCAAAATCGTGGCCTTGCAGAGAGCTTGTTTAAGGCTCTCGAGCACCTGGTCTCTCCGATCGTTCCACGAGAGACGGGCCCCGCCAGAAATGGCATGCAGGGGAGCGGCTGGAAGCTGCTGGTCGGGTGCAAAGTCGCTGTAGGGGTTACGCACGACAGTAAATTGACGAACGTGCTTCGTTGTGTCCGGTCCAGGCTAGTTTCTGATTGCCTCCACCCTACCATGGATTCCAGTTGGATTCCAGTATGGATTCCAGTTGAAAGGCCGACGCGAGGTGTCACAGGAACTGGATCCGGCGTCGACAGGGCACCACCTTAGAGCTCTTCACTGTCAATCCTGCTTGCCGAAGACCATGCAAGACGGATTGCAGCAGAGATAAATGTTCTGTTACAACCTTGCCACCCACGATGATGTCATCTAAGCAAGCTGTCACTCCGTCGCCCAGCAGACCACATAGCACCTCTCCGAGGTCAGGGGTGAGAAACAACCGGGACGCCCTTGACACCCAACGGTATGGCCAGACATTCACATCGTTTATCTTCCGTAGTAAACGTGGTTTTCCGGTCACTCGGAGCTACCGGGACTTGCCAGTATACCGAATTCAAATCCAAAGTCTTGAAAATCTGGGATCCCGCAAATCTGTTCAAACACCCTGTAACCGTCGGAATGTACGTGACTTCATCCACTGTGTGGCGACTGAGTTCTCTAAGTCCACAGCGAAACGGTGGCACCCATTTGCCTTTTTGACCACCAAGATTGGCGCAGACCAGGGCGGGCTGGACGACTGGATGACTCCCTGAGCCTCCATTTCAGCGACCTTTCTCCTGACCTCGGGTCTCAGGTCATACGGAGTCCGCCGCGCTCGGACTGTCCCTGGAGAGCGATGTCCGGTGTTGATGGCGAGCTGGGCCAGATGCGTACATCCCAACTTATCATGACCATTTGTAAAAACATCCTGATAGTTGATGAGCAGTTTCCTAAGAGCCAATCGATCCAGCTGACCCACTTCAGCGCCCGGCGGATCAGCCTGAACCGGACCTTCTCTTTGAGGGTGCCTCCCGCCGGCAGCTGCCGTTATCCGGCCGTCAGACACTTCTCCCAGAACCCAGCTATCGTAAAGCTTCACCGGCTTCGCACCAGCGTTCTTCACCAGGATCGGCGCCCTGTTGCCGACACCGGAACGTGCAAAACAAGAAGAGAGAGCAGCCTCATACCGCTCCGCCCTGGAAATATCAGGCCCAAGCACCGCGTCCCGTGCACTCGCACCGAAATCTACTAAATCTACTAATCTACTAATCTACTAAATCTGACATCTACTACCCGTTCCGAGAAGGGATCCAAAATGTCGCCAGATGCCAGTCGCACGACAACCGGCTGTGCTGGCGCCGCACCCCGCCTGGCCTCCAGCTGGACACAGAAGTCGCCAATATGCGGGGCCCGCCTTGCGAAATGGACGCTGGAAGTCGCAAATTTCCCCAGAACATCGGTACCAAGTGTCGCTGGAGCAGACAGATTTCTACCACTCGCATGCGAGCGGGACTGAGCGCTGCTGGCCCAATCAGCATCCACTGAAATCTGACCCACACATTGCAGTTCCACGCCGTTCGCTCCGATAAGCTGTTGTTCTGTGCGCACGCGTGGCAGTATGCATCTCTGGCAAAACCGCTGGGGCACACGTCACTTCAGCACCGGTGCCCACAAGCCACGTGCAGTCCAGCTTGCCAATGCGCCCGCGCGCATGCAACGAGCGAGCCGCCGGTTGGTCAGCTGGATGAATGGCCAAGCCGAGACGCTTGGAGCGCGCTGATTTAGCCCCAGTTACCGCCCGCCCCTCGGTATTACGCCGTTTCAGTTTAAACGCATCGGGCAGTCATGCTGGGCATGTCCAATCGCATGTTCGTGAAGTTGCGTCCCTGAAGTTGGTGATTTATGCACCGATTATTCAGCGACGAGCTCCGACTTCTCTGAAAACACGTCTCAAGGTAAATTATGGCACGAAATTACGGCATAGTTTATTTTGCAAGATCATGTGACCTTAAGGCCAAAGGACGGGGACCTCCATATCACCAAAACAATTACCGGCCGATTTTAAATCTCCCAATACCGAAACGTTTACAAGCACACGACCTACCGTCCGTCAAAAAGCCCGGTGGTAAGTAAAAAAGTCCAAAAAGTCTCAGCCTCACCCCTTGAGGTCAAAAGCGGACTCAAGAAAACATGAACATACAAGGATAAGAACTAGCGCCGTGAAAAGCCCTTACCAATCAAGGTCACCCTTTAAACTAAAACGCCGGCTCAAAAGACGGGGACCCCATATCACTAAAAGTTTATCGGCCAATCTTAAACTTGCTACCACTAGAACGTTCAACACAGAAAGAACCAGCGTTCGTCAAAAAGCTCTGACCTCTCACTGTCATCCTTCAAGGTCAAGCTCAAGCTCAAATGGCAGCGAACTTCATATTCATATCAATACCAGCCGATCTTAAATGTGCAAGCATTCAAGTATTTCAAATCGCAAGAACTAGCGTACGCCAACAATCGCTGACCTCTCAGGGTCACCCTTCAACGTCAAATGCGGCCTCGAAGGATGTGAAACTCCATTTTATTAAAGAATACTGGCTGATTTTAACCATTCCCGCACTAGAATATTTACCGCAGGCAGAACTAGTGTCCGCCAAAAAACAATGACCTATTCCAGTTGAACTTCACAGTCAAACTACTGCTCAAATTACGGGGAGCTTTGGCAATTTATTCAGCGATTCATTCATCGACAAGTCTTAATTTCTCTGAGAACATGTCTTAAAGTCATTTATGGCACGAAAATATCAATAATAGCGTTAATTCTGCAATATCATGTGACCTTCAAAATCAAGCACTAGATCAAACGACGGGAAACTCCATATTTCGAAAACAAATTACCGGTTGATCTTTATTTTCCAAGCATCAAATTATTCACAAGCGCAAGAGGAAACGTCCATCAAGGACTCCTGACCTCTCAAATGCACCGTTCGAGGTCCAACGGGAGCTCAAATATTGGGGAACTCTATATTACGAAAAAATTGCCCGCGGAATTTATGTTTCGCAGCACCAGAATATCCATCACAGAAAGAATTAGCGTCCGTCAATAGTCCTGACCTCCCAATGTCGTCGTTCGAGGTCAAATTCATGCTCAAAGAACGGGAAACTTCATATCACCCAAAAATCACCGACCGATACTAAATCTGCAATGATCAAAACATTCACAACCGCAAGAATAGCGTCCGTCAAAAAGTTCTGACATATCAAGGTCACCCTTCAGGATCAAACGCGGTCTGAAGAGATAGGAAACTCCATATTACCGAAAAATTATCGTCCGACATTAAAATTGCCAAGATCAAAATATTTATAACAGAAACGACTAGTGCCCGTCAAAAAGTCCTGACCTCTCAAGGTCATTCTTCTTCTCAAACTCGGGCTCAGAAGACGGGGAAGTACACATCACCAAATACCGGCCAATTTAAACTCTTTAGACGTCACGATATAAACCAGTGCATAAAATATCGTCAGTTAAAAAGTGCTGACGTTTCAGTCACCCTCATTGTCAAACATGAACTCAAATGACAGGGAACTCCATACCATCCAGAAACGCCGACCGATTTTAAGCTTGCACATAAAAAATAATCACAAGCGCAAGAACTAGCGGCCGTCAGAAAGTCCTCATCTCTCAAGGTCAACCCTCAAAGTTAAACGCAGGCTCGAAGGACGGGGAACTCCATATCACCAACAATTTACCGGTCGATTTTTACCATATTCATCACAGAAAGAACTAGTGTCCATAAAAAACACTTAACTCTCAACGTCATCGTTCAAGGTCGAGGACGGGCTAAAAAGACGGGCAATATTAAAACGTGGAAATTTAAAATAGCCCGGCGATTTTTTGCAATATGTAGCTCCCCGTCTCTGGAATCTGAGGTTCACCCTAAAGGATGAGCTTAAGAAGTCACAACCTTTTAATAGATGCTAGTTCTTTTTGTGGTGATCGTCCCGGCGCTGGAAAGTTTAAAATCGATCAGTATTTCTTATTATATAGAGTCTCCCGTGCTTTGAGCCCATGTTTGGCCTTGAGGGGTGACCTTGAGAGGTCAGGACTTTGTTGAGGACGCTAGTTTTGCGCTTGTGGATACTTTGATGCTAGCAAAAAAATTTTGGTATTTTTGTCGTAATGTGGAGTTCCCCGTCCTTTGAGCCTGAATTTGGCCTTCAAGAATTACGTTGGAAGGTCCGGACCTTTTGGTCGACGCTACTTCTTTCTGTGGTGGATATTCCGGTGCTGAAAAGCCTAAAATAAGCCAGCATTTTTTCTTCGCGCGGAGTTCCCCGTCCTTTTAGCCCAGGTTTAGGCTTGAAGGGTGACATTGAGAGATCAGAGCTTTTTGACAGACGCTAGTTTTTGCGGTTGTAAATATTTAGACGCCTAGATATTTAAAATCGGTCGGTCTTTTTGTTTTTGGTGATGTGAAGTTCACCACTCTTGGAGCCCACTTTTTACCTTGAAGAGTGACCTTAAGAGGTTAGGACCCTTTGACGGACATTATTTCTTTAAAAACGGACGCTTTTTGACGGACGCTAGTTTTTGCGGTTGTAAATATGTAGATGCCTGGATATTTAAAATCGGTGGGTCTTTTTGTTTTTGGTGATGTGAAGCTCACCGCCCTTGGAGCCCACTTTTTACCTTGAAGAGTGACCTTAAGAGGTTAGGACTTTTTGACGGACGTTATTTCTTGCGCCAGTGAGTAATTTTAAGCCTGCAAATTTAAGCCCGGTCGGTAATTTTTGGTCATATGGAGTTCTGCGCCCTTTGACCTCGTTTTTGGCCTTGAATGTCACATGATATTGGAAACTAAAGGTCACTTTCGGCGTTCTTGTGCCATAATTGACCTTCAGACGTTTTTCAGAGATACGAAAAGAAGTCGCTGCGTACATTGCTGGATAAATCGCCTGAACCTCCCCGTAATTTGAGCAGTAGTTTGACTTCGCAAGGTCAACTGCCAGAAGTCAAAATTTTTGACGGACGCTAGTTGTGTCCGCAGTTGATGTTCTGGTGCTTGCAAGTTTAAAATCGGTCGGTATTCTTTGGTGATATGGAGATCTGCGTCCTTTCAGCCAACGTTTCACTTTGAAGGGTGGCCTTGAAAGGTGAGGACTTTTCGACGGACGGTAGTTATTGCACTTGCGAAGTTGTTTGATATCGGAATGTCTAAAATCGGTCGGTATTTTTTTTGCTGATGTTGAGTTTCTTATTCTTTGACCCCACATTTTGACCCTGAAGGGCAGCTTTGAAAGGTCGGCAGTTTTTTACTAACGCTAGTTCAAGCGCTGGTGAATATCCTAATTCCTGAAAAGTTGCAATCGGCCGGTGATTTTTTGATGATGTCAAGTGCCCTGCCCTTTGAGCCTGCGTTTGACCTTGAAGGGTGACCTTGCGAGGTCGAGACTTTTTGACGGACGCTAGAAATTGCTTGTGAACTTTATGGTGTTCGCAAATATAAAGTCGGCTTTTGAATTTTAGGTGATATGGAGTTCCCTGTCTTATAACCCAAGTTTTGACCTTAAACACCGAATGACGTCGAAAAATGATCGCCATTTTCGACGTTTTTGTACCATAATTGACCTGAGGACTTATTTTCACACACATCAGAACCCGTTCCTAAATAAATCGCCCGTGAAGTTGGCGATTTATTCAGCGATTTTTCAGCCACGAATAGTCTCGCCGCATGCGTCCCAGTGAGCCACAGGTCAATCACGCCAGCTCCCTGTTTTCCTTGGGCCCCTGCCGGCCAACCGGTCCACGTGGCAGACAGCTGCACTCCCCCTGAACGTGCCCTTGCGCGCCGCAGGCCCAACATCGGACCCCCGCCGCCCCAAGTTGTGCTGCCACAGCACCCCAGGCGGGTCCGGCCGCCGCTCCATGAGAGGGGGACGGCGGTCTGCCGGGCTGAATCGCGTTAACCACGCGCGGTCATCCCACGACCTCACCCCGCTGCTGAGCGAGCTCACCGTCTTCAGGTGCGACGTTTCGAACAGGGTGAACTGCAATGCCGACGATGAAATGGCTTCGTCGACACGTTTTTTATGGCCCCGCAGCTCGTTGTCAGGGACGGTTGTCAGGGAACAACAGGCGGACCTGGGATGCTACAAAGGCAGCCGCCACTGGAGAGGCAGGATCCGTACCAGGAGACGCGACACGACACGGCGCGCGTCAGCTCGCAAGTAGCGTACTGTACGTTTATTTCGGAATATTCACAGCGTTTCTCGAAATTGCCCTGAAACCACCTCGATGAGGTGCCGAACTCCCTTTGAAGTGCTGCATTCAAGCTCCGCACGTCCGTGGCATCCTCCTCCGATAGCGAGTCGATTGCAATCATCCGTGGGTCCAGGGCCTGCAGTGCCTTGCCCACTGCTTTCTTGTCATCGCCTACAGAGACGATATGCGTCCATACAGCGAAGAAAATCGTCAAGGGCTTCCCCATCCCCCAAACCAGCCAACGATCCCGTTCCATCGCAGCACCGAACCGTTGGCCACCGTTGTGATCGCCCTCACCGGATGCAGTTGACCGCCGTCCCGTCTGGTTTTCCGTGCCGCCGCGCCAGGTCGCGCGGTCAAGGTCGTTCAAGGTCGAGCCGCCGCGCAGAGGCGCGCCGAGCGATGCGACAGGCGCGCCTCATCACACGTACCACACTATTACGCCAGGCGAGGCCTGGCCGCGCGACAAAAATAACTATAAACCGGCAATAAAAAGTGCGGTGGTATGGTCAGTAAAGTGCGCCTTCTCATCAGCTTGCAACCATTAGAACGCACGCAAGACGGATTGCGCCATCCAGTTAGCTTAACACCCATTAGAGCGTGTGAAGAACGAAGTGCAAACACATGGTCAGTGTCAATAGTCTGACCTAACGTCTCGCGAGTTTTATCAGCGAGCTTTCTCGCTAGACCATCGTTCGTTTGCTCACGCCGGATATGATATCAAACCCGCTGTTGTTTATACCGATAGGGGACCAAACTGCAATATGACCTTTGAGCCACCGCTTGAGGTACACAAACAGTCGTGGCGACTCCGACCAGAGGATGTCGGACGTGTCCAGCCCGCCTGCCGCCGGCAGACCTTCCCGCATGCGCGCGCCGAGCCGATCGTTCACTGCGCACGCCGAATCCGCGGCGGGTGAGACGCCACGTCTTGTGACTGTACCCTCTCGGCCTCAACACCTCGTCACACGCGGCGTAACGCGGCGACTCCCCCGACGCCGTCACGCCGCCCCTCCTCCCCGGCTCTCGTCCGCGGGCTCCGCCCCGGCTCGCCTCGTCGCTCGTCACCGAAATACACCCGAGTAGCCGCCACCTCGTGTACTGTTATCTGGGCGCGGCCGGGACGCGGCCGGCGGCGCCGGCGCGCGGGCCGGTCCGGCCGCGCCAGCAGCGGCGGACAGTCGCGCGGACGAGGACAGACTCGAAGAGAAACAGAGAGGGGATAGAGTTCCGGGCTCATAGCGGCGGCCCGCCCGGAACTGACCGACATGTGCATACTACGTATCGCCCACGCTGCGCGCGCACAACAGAGCTCCCTTGTAAAAACGTCACGAAGATGAACATGCGGAATGAGTAATGTTTGAATGAGACGCGATGCGATAGTTCCAATGAGTGTGCATTGCCCGTTGGACGTTTTGCGACTCTCATCACAACCATTTGAAGAAAAAAAACTCAGCCCGATTTTTACCGTCCACCATAAAGCAACCGCTCCACTGGCGCGTCGCATCGGTGCTGACAGCCGGTGCAATGGAACCGATTGGCTAACGCCTGATCTCGTCAAGGTCCTGTGGCGCGCTGCCCCACTCAGCCTATCGCGAAATGTCGTCCACGAACATGTGTGATGGAGGAGGAGGGAAAGATTGCCAGCAGCTTCCACAATGAGATGCGTCCATGATGAAAAATAATGGACTTTGCCGAATTCAGTCCTTACAACCTTGATCTGGAGCCCATGCGTCACGGCACAGCATCCGAAACAATGCCCCGCCGTGATGACCTTTCCGACGTCTACAACCCGCCCGGCACAGCGGCGCAACGCGATGCGTAGTATGCACAAGCCCGCTCCAACTACCGACTAATAACTCGGCCGCGCGCGCCTCGCATGCAGCACCTCCGCGCTAAAGACGTACAATCGACGTAAACAGAACTAAACCTAGAGATGAGAAGTGGTCAGCGGCGGCGGCGCGGCGGCGGCCGCCGGCGCGGCTCCCTCGGGCCGGGCCGTCACGCGGCCGGGCGCGACGGCCGCCGCCACGCGGCCACCGCACCACCGGCTCCCGCAGCGTCGCAGTCCCTCGCGGTCTGGCGGCGCGGCGGCGGCGGCGGTGGTGGCGTGCGCCGGCCGCCGCCGCCGCCGCCGCGCCGCCGCCCGGCGCGCCTGCTCCCTTTGTACTGGGTCCCAGACGGCGGCCGGCCGCGTCACACGACGCGTTTGTGGCGCAGCACCTCGCGCATCAGCTCCTTCAGGTAGGCCAGCTCCTTGGTGAGCGAGCCGACGCGCTCGCGCAGATGCTTGTTGCGCTTCTCCAGCACCTCCTGATCGCCGCTGACCATGTCGTGCTCCTCCTTCTTCTTCTGGCGGTAGCTGAAGGGGCAGAAGTGGACACGCGGTCAGGTGCAGTAGGCGAGCCAAGCTTCACCAAGTCACCAACCTTCACTGGCGCGGTAGTACACCGCGTATTCCACACACTAGTAGCATACTTGTACAAACTATACCAAACGTGGCAAAGAAACCGAGACCACTAAACATAACTTCCATGCATCGCATTGCGCCATGGGGCGTTCGCGAACGGCAGAACATACGACAGGACGCCCGGAGGTGATACGTGCTCAGGTGCCCCCCTCCAGATTCATCCTCGCCAGCACATCAATTGTCACCCCCCCCCCCCCCCCCCCACCCGCGCTGTACCGTCACTGACCGTGTGGCGGCGTTCTTGTTCTGCTCCTTCTTGCGCTGCCGGCGCTCCTCCTCGGTGAGCGCCTGGCGACGGCCCGGCTTGTCGTAGGGCCGCGGCCGGGGCGCGCGCCGACTGACCGGCGGCGATTCCGGACTCGGACACCAGTCCGGGGCCGCCAGTAGCTCGGCAGAGCCGTCCGACAAACCCAGCGGCGAGTTCGGGTCGCCCGGCGACGGAGACAGCGTCGGCACCCACGCCTCCAGAGACACCTGGCGGCAAGAGGGATTGCTAAGGTTAGCAGGTCGTCCACAGATGGCGCCGCGTCGCGGCAAGCAGGCAGAGGTGTGTGGAAGATTCGCAGGGCGTCTCCAGATGCCGCCATATCTCTAAACACAAGTGGTGAAAACTGGGTCGAACGCAGGCTTTGTTTGTTGTTAAGCAGGCTTTATTGCGCGCCGACTGCGGGGTCATATTGTACCCACGACAGTGCTATTCAAATAACGAGGTAGGTTATAGCTCTTTCATTTGAAAACATTGTGCATAGTATTAACTGTACATATATGCACATATATAAACAGCTGATATATATATATATATATATATATATATATATATATATATATATATATATATCTCTCTCTCTCTCTCTCTCTCTCTCTCTCTCTCTCTCTCTCTCTCTCTCTCTCTCTCTCTCTCTCTCTCTCTCTCTCTCTCTCTCTCTCTCTCTCTCTCTCTCTCTCTCTCTCTCTCTCTCTCTCTCTCTCTCGCGTTTCGCCCAAAATGGCACAAACACTCCTGGGCAAAATGAGGGCACAATCTAACTGCGTGGAACACGATGAGGAATGCAGGACAGCGTGAACATTGGGGTCTGCCGTCGCCACACAGCGAGCACCGGTAAGTTTCGTACGCGCGGCCAACACGCAATCAGCAGAGCACAACCTCCTCTCGTCTCGCCTAGCGGAAGCCGGAACGCCTTATTCCCAATTCAGGTTTTATAGAGCTCAACCTGAGCTGCCATTTGCGTTGTAGGAAAGGCAAGATGGCTGGATAAAAGATGGAGCTGGATGAGGAAATGCACGTGAACGTGACGCATGGAAAGCACGCATTGCAGCAGAATCCGCGAACCCGTTTCCGAGGATGCCGCCATGGCTGGGAATCCAACAAAGTGTCATCTACTTCCCAGCCAAGTCCAACGCAGTCACTCGGCAGAAGGTGCCCTGGAGACCCCATCGCCCGAGCGCCGAGACCACCGAAGTCGGCGGAGAATGCAGTCTTGCCACAAGCCGGCGAGCTGACAAGATTACGACAACAGTTGAAGGGTGATACCCGCGGATCTTCCGTAAAGGAGGGCCAAATTACCACAAGAGTTGAAGAGTGATACCCCGCAAATCTTCCGTAAAGATGTCATCTTCCAGCTTAAACTCGGGATCCTGGTACGCTGGCCAGGTGGCAGGCACACCCGCCATCCTGTAAGCAGAACAGCAGAAACCGCCCCGGGCCGGTCCTCAAGCGACTAGCACCGGGAACCGGTGCCACACCTGGCTCTCAACAGGTGCTGTAGCCCCACTGCATCGAGCCCTCCACCTAACCGCTCCGGTGCGCGATCAGCAGTCGGCCCGGAAAGCATCCAGCCATCAGTTACCTGCCCGACACATCAAAGCGCCGGCGGACGCACGAAACAACACGGGCGCGACTCATCTTCGGTTCGCGGAAGCACGACCCTGGGGGGCGGCGCGACGCTGGCAGGCTTTCCAGGGCGGGCGCCTTCCCGCAGCGCGGCTGACTCACCCTACACAGAAGGGCCGAGCGCCTCAGGGCAGGCCCGACGACAGCCGCCCCGCCCCGCCCCCGCTCCCCGCGGGGAACCCGTCCACATCACGCGCCCCGACAAACAAACAACACAACAGTGCGGCCGGCCGGCCGGCGGCGAGGCGGCGGCGTTTCGTCAGCTGCCGTCGCGCGCGCCACGGCGGTCCTGTCCAGCCCAGCGGGCCGTTGCATCAGACCGCAGCGGTGGGGGCCGGGCCCGCGTCGGCCGACCTGCTGACCCGCACCCGAGCAGCCCCAGCGCGCCGCTCGTCCCCTGCCGACGTCGCCACGCGCCGGAGTCAAGCGAAGGGCGCTGCTAAGTCTCGGCGGCCCAGACGAACGCCACGCGGTCCGTTCGTGATCACCCACGTGACCGCTACCGGTAGACAGTCCGTCAGCCGGCGACGGACCACGTGACCCCCGTGTGTGCACAATCGACCCTTGCGATCTGGACCACGTGACCCCGCTGTACGGGGGCCGCGTCATCACGTGTCCGCTCGCGCCCGTGTAAGTGCGAGGTGCGACCGCGTGACCCGCGTGTGCCACCCCGTGACCCGATCGGACCAGCCCCGGTCCGGTGTACCCTCGCCCTGGTCCGACGAGCCCGTCCGCTCACGCCCACAGCGGTGGCCGTCCGGCGCGCGCGGCCGCCAGCAATGGGTTCACTCCTCGGCGGCAGCAGGCCAACCAATCACCGCAGCTGCAGCCGGAGAGGTGTGGAGGAGGGCCGGGCCGGCGGAGCTCGCGCTGCGCCGGACCATACCGGGCTGACTCCTCGACTGCCACCGGCCCGGACCCTAACGCCCGCGCGGCCGACACCCGAGTGAACACAGCAGCTGCCACTGCGGCTGGCGCACGGCCTCCGGCAACCGGAGCTCAGCCTGACTCAGATTAACCGAGGCGGGATCCTCGAGAGAATCTCCCTGAGAAGCCGCGAGACTCTCAACGGAGGAGATGCTCACAGTGGACGACGCTCACGCGAACGTGACGCAGTTAAACCGAACCGAAATCCTCGAATGAATCTCCCTGAGGAGCCGGAAGACTCGACGGAGGAGATGGCCACTGCGGACAATGCCCGCGCAAACGCAACTGCGGCCCCTTACAGCAGCTCGGCATCCGAGGCCAGAGGTGAGACGTCTCCTCGGACGGCCACTTCCGGACGCCGGGCCGCGTGACCGGCGCCCAAGCCGCGCACAGCTGCGACCGGCGCCCACCTCACGAGAACCCCGGCCGGCCGCGGCGCTCCGCCGCCAGAAGTCGTAGTAGTAGTACTTACGGCTATCGGGCGCTTCGACTGCGCGGCCACGGCGCTCCGCCGCAGCACAAAGCCTCCGCCGTGGCGTCCGTCGCCACGCCGTCGGCGCCGGCGCCGTCGGCGTCCGCTCACCTGCTGCGGGGGCCCGGGGCTGAGCGTGTAGTTGTAGCCGGGCGAGGCCAGCAGCGTGGCCGGCTCCAGGCCGGGCGAGCCGGCGCCGTCGCTGTCCGGCGGCGAGCCGGCGGCCGGCGACAGGTCGCCGAACAGCTGCGGGTTCTCGCGCACAGAGCCCGAGATCAGGTCCTCGAGCAGGGTGTTGGCGTCGTCACAGGGCAGCGCCGGCACGCTCACGTCCTCGCTGTCCAGAAACAGGTCCTGGCGGCGCGCGGGCGGGTCAGGTCAGGTCAGATCAGATCACGGGCGCACACGCCGCTCGGGACACCGGTCGGGTCACTCGTGCCGGGCCCCGTCGTTCGCCCGGGAACAGTTGCTCATGACAGCCGCACGGGCTCAGCACACGGCTATCCGCAAACAGGTCTTCGGAGCATGCAAACGGCCGACACCGACGCTGTAAAAAAATCATTCGCGGGTTCACAGCCAGGAGCCTGACGTAACGGCCGTGGCGTGATACCCATCCAAACTCGTCCGGCGTCAACACTCGCGACAGCGCACGGAGACCCTCCGCTCGACCTCTCACTGCAAGCGTCCGAGCCTGCACCGCGCCGCTGCAGATAGTACGCGGCGCGGCGTTTTGCAAACGGGCCCGTCCGTTCTCGGAAATCGCGGCACGGCAACAGCGCTTCCCCGCAGCACGCCCGGCGCCAGACGCGCCGGCGGCACGGCCGACTACTATCGCCGCCGCGGCCGCGCCTCGCCGCAGCGGCCCGGTCAGCAAGCGACGTGACGACATCCCACCGCACGGCCCGGGTCGAGAGCCGAGCGGCGAGCGCGCCGGCGCCGGAGCGGCCGCCACCGCGGCGGCGACGCGGCAGGGGTAGCCA
This sequence comes from Pollicipes pollicipes, assembly GCF_011947565.3. Classification (NCBI taxonomy): domain Eukaryota; kingdom Metazoa; phylum Arthropoda; class Thecostraca; order Pollicipedomorpha; family Pollicipedidae; genus Pollicipes; species Pollicipes pollicipes. The sequence continues at coordinate 5,834,734 of NW_023597055.1, forward strand.
GCTCGTGACAGTCACCTGACAACAGCCGCGGCGACGGAGGGAAGTGAGCGGAAGGCCGGCAAGAGGGCAAGGCCGCGGGACAGGAAGAGAGCGAAACAGCGAGAATGAGCGGGGGAGGCAGGACACGCAAACAGATGTACAGGAGACACGGAGGTGGGGATGGACGTAAGGGTGGGGTGGGAGCAGGTACGGGGGGAGGGGGCGCCTCACCTGCAGGTCGTCCGGGAGGCCGGAGTCGGCCTCGGCAGCCGGCCCGCACAGTGGCCCGCCCTGCTCCAGGGCCGGCGGCGCCACCATCGGGTACTCCCAGGCCGCCTGCGGAAACTTCTGCTCCATCCATCCCGAGAGCGGGTCTGTCGGCAGGACGTGCGGGTCAGCACCGGGGTCAGGGTCAATACGAGTGACGTACAGGTCAGCACCGGAGCTAGGGCCCGCAACGGACTCGGGATCAACACGGAGGACGCCGGGTCAGCACCGGGGTCATGGTCAACACAGAGGCCGTACGGGTCAGCACCGAGGTCAGGGTTCAGGGTCAGCACCTAGGTCAGGGTCAGCACCGAGGTGAGGGTCAGCGCCGAGGTCAGGGTCAGCACCGAGGTCAGGGTCAGCGCCGGGGTCAGGGTCAGCGCCGGCGAGTTCACACCACTGCAGCGAGCAAGGTCAACATAAAGGCCAACGTCGCCATCGGGGTCTAGGTCACCGCAGAGGGACCTAGAGGGAGCAGGCATGACCCGACGCCGCACCGCCGAGACCGTTCTCAGAACGCTCGTTTGTGCAACACACATGTGATGACACAGCTGTTCGCCGTGAACTGAGCCTGAAGCTATACTGGGAACACTGGAAGCACACTTGCTGGTGCGGACCTAGCTCACCTTATGCCGATGTATATAATATATTCCTGTGATTTTCCGCGCGCTGACGCAATCCTCGCCAACCGAATCGCCATGACAACCGGCAGCAATACTCACGCCACATCTTCGCCCGCCATTGCCACCACTGACGTCGTGTCCGCTGTTACCACAGCAGCCGCTTTCAGCATCAACACCGGATGTACCGCGCACAATGCGACGCCGCTATTCAGAGGCCCCGGCCGCCGCTATTCAGAGGCCCCGGCCGCCCCGGCGAACGTCAGACCTGCCCGCTGGGGGCCTTCCCGGTGCTGCCCGCTGCCGCCTCCGCGGCTGAAGCGCCGTCTCGCCGCCGGCCCGGCTGGCGGCCGGCGGCCGTGCGTCACGGGCCGGCACGTGGCGGCGGGCAGGCGGCCGGTCGGCGCTCCGTTACATCACGTCCGCCCGACAGCGGGCCGGCCGGCGGCCGACCCTGGGCCGGCCGCCGCTTACGTCACGTCACGTAAGAGCGGGGCGGGAAACACCGCGGCGCCGCCGCCGCCGCCGCCGCCGCCGCCGCCGCGGGGGCGGGGGAAGAGGGCGGCGCCACGGCCGGCCGTGCACGTCAGCCGGCGCGCGGCCGCCAGAGAACGGGATCGCGCCGCGGCGCGAGCGAGGATTTCATCGTCAGACGGCACGAGGATCTGATGGGCGTGCCCACACGGCACCGACCGCCGCCGTCGTCTTCTCGCCGGCGTTCGCGTGACTGCCACACTCTCGCCGGTGCGGATACAACTTCTGCTGCGGGCGGCCTTCCCGGGCATCGCCGACTGCTGATCTAAGCGAAGATCCCAGACTCGATCCCAGAGAAGATCTAAGATAATCGATCCCGGGGAAGACCCAAGACTGTGGATCCAAGAGAAGATCCAAGACTGTTGATCCAAGAGAAGATCCAAGACTGTTGATCCAAGAGAAGATCCAAGACTGCTGATCCAAGAGAGTATCCAAGAGCTCCCGCGCACAGACAGCTCTCTGAGTGGGAGGCAGGCGCCGCCGGTGAAGCCGGCCAGCCCGTCTGGCTGGTCAGAGGCTGGTTGCGCCTGCCGTGTCCCGGCCCGGCCGGCCAGAGGCCCGCTGGGCCTGCCGTGTCCCAGCCTGGGCAGACCGGACGGATCTCAGTGCAGCCTTGGCGGCCGTCTGACGCCCCGCCGCAGACAACGGGACCTGCTGACCTCACATCAGCAGCCGGCCGGCGGACCTCACATCGGGGGGAGGGGGGGGGGGGGGGAGGCGCGGACACGGCGGCGAGTCTGCGGACGAGCAGGCCGCCGGAGCAGCCACCGAAAGACCGGCGCCCCGTGCCCGGTGCACGTCTCCCGGGCCAGCTGGAGTCGCCGCCGGCGGCAGCTGGACGCGCACATTCCGTCCTCAAGGGTCCACAGGGTGGTGAGCAGCGGAGGAAGCGAACGGAAGCGCCGCACCCTGGCCGGACCGGACCGCTGACGCCCCGCAGTCGGCGCCTCCCGGACCGGCGCCGCCAGTCGGGCTCTCGGCGTCATTAGCGAGCGGCCGCCCGCCGACCCGGCCCTGGTAGCGGCTGCCGCGGCGGCGGCGTTCGTCTCCTCGGCCAAACACCAATAAACATCGCATGGCGCGGCCGGGGCCGATTGATGATGCCGTGCCGGAGCGGGGCGGGGCAGGGGGAAAGGGGGGGCTTATCTCGGGAAGAGAAGAAAGAAGGGTAGGGGAGGGGGACAGGAGCCGGCGGGATGGCGCGGGAGATCTCCCCCCCCCCCCTCCGGGCACCGGTGGCCGCCTCCGGACACCAGCGGGGGCTACATCCGGACACGTGACTCGTCAAGGTGAACTCTGCCCTACGGAACCCGCCCAAAGCAAAGCAAAGCACTCTTGCCGTGACCTGATGCCGCCCACCGCAGCGCCACCAACGGAGCTTCAGCCGATCGCATACCGCACCCGCAGCACGCCCGGGCAACACATCGACAGCACCAGCGCCGCTTGGCCGTCTGCCAGGGGCGACGACTCCACACTGGGCCGAGGTCCACTGGTGCGCCACGCGGCGCCGCACGCTTAAATACCCGCTGCCGCGCCTCGGCGTACGTTCACTGCGCGCTGCACGACGGCGGGTCCAAGGGCCGACGCTGTTCGGGAATGGTCCACGGCCGTCATGAACGCGCCGCGCGGATAAACGGTCGCCCACCGCCATTTTCGGCGTGCTGACCGGTCGCATGCTACGGCCCCATATTGCAGCGCGGCCAGCAGCCACTGCGGGATAACCTGGCGCCGCCTCGTGCACCAGTTTGCCTGATTCACCGACGTCACGCAACCGAGCGCATGCTAAAGCGCGGCCACGGTAACGGCCTCCGCAAAGCGCTGCATCATTCCTGTCTGGCCCAGAGCGTCGGGCGCCGGCATTACACGGCTTATCCCGGCTGCCGATGCCAAGCCGGGCAGCCTTCGGCAGGCCAGATCACGTCACCGCCCCGCCGCAGACCCGTCACGGACGCGCGGCGCCCGGACGCCCTTGCCCCGGGCGCATGTGACCCCGCGCGCGTGTCGTCATGGATACAGCCGGGTACGAACGCCTCCAGCCCAGCGTCGAGGCTTGCCTCATTCCTGTTCTGTGGCTCTGACGACATGCTGCTTTTCGCCCCGCCGACGGCGCGGTCTGCTTATGCCCCCGTCCAGGCGCGCGCAGACGGCGACGCAAACAACTGGCGCCACGCCGCGGCGCCCACCGCGGCGAAGGCCAGAGGTCGGCGTCCGGCCGGCCGGACAACGGGCCCCGGTCGTCGGCCGACGGCGAGCGCCGATTGGGCGCGATCAACTGAACGCCGCGGCGGCCTATGCAGAGTGCATTACCGAACGGAGATTGCGTCTGCCAATGCCATCAGCTGTCGTCAGCGCGTCCCGCGACAAGGAGCCGATGACGGCACCGCGGCACCGAGGCATTTATTTGTTTTGAGTGGCGTTTGATTTGTGACTGATTTCGCCCACATCTGACGCGTGACCGGGTCAGCCAGCCCCGGCCGGGACCACCACCGCTGCCGCGCCCGACCGGCGAGTCCGACGGCTGCGCCACCGGCGGCGCCGCCTCCGCCTCCGGCGCCGCGGTCGCCCGCCGCCGATCGATGGCTGAGGCGGCGCGCATTGTACGCCGGCCGCCGGCGCGCCGTACTACGCCGCCACGGCCGGCGGCGGCGCGCCGCTCGATGCCGGCCGCGTCGCCCCCGGCCGCCGTCGGCCCACGGTCACGGCCAGGGCCACGGTCACGGACGCCTGACCGTCCGAGGTGGCCTGCACGTCGACAGCGGGCGAGGACGGCGGCCGAGCACTCCTGGGTCGGCGGCCGCACGTCGCGCCGCGCCCCGTACACGTCCAGATCACCTGTGTTACGGTGCGGCCCCAACAGCCGCTGCCGCCCGTCAGCGTCGGCAGCCGATCACGCCCGCTCGCGGCGGAAACGCTGCACACACCTGACGCTCGTGCCTCATCAGCGAACGACGCCCGCCGAGGCAGCGACCGACAGCGCCACAAGTGCGGCCGCCGCCCCACGGAGAGCGCCGGGGCCAAACCCACGCGCGGCCACAGGTCGGCTCGGCTTCCCCGGCCGAGCGCCGCCGCGGCGAGCCTGGACGCGATCAAGTCACAGCGCGATTGGCAGGTGGTGTGGTCCAAAACAGCGTCGCCGATCGCGCCATCAACACGCGATTGAGAGCTGCCCATTTGCCCGACATGCAAGGCTGTTTGTAGTGTGTCAACAAGCGGTGGCCGTTGCTGGGGGCGCTGCTATGTCAACAGCCGCAATTACCGCACTTGCTTCGCCTCTCTGGGCCAAGTTCGGACTGGGCCTCCACGCTGATGCCACAGGTGGTTCCTTTGCTGGTCGGATGTGCTTACCAAAGAAGTAATGTGCTTCCATTCGCCGACGAGCAAATGGGATTCCGCTGATGCTAACTGTGGTGAGAGGGCCGAGAACCAGCTGGCAAAACACCGTCCAGTGTAAGTTGTGAGTATCGATTGCAAACAGGTTATCGTAAGTGCTACCGCGCGCTACTTACTCCGCAGTCATGACGTCCCCTTCTAGAAGCTTGCATGCGCCCCACTGCGTAAATGGCTGCGACGCCAACACCGGCACCAAGGGCGACGACGCCAGCTGCCTGCGACGCCACATGTTCCCGTACTTCCAGACGGCGCCCGAAAAACACGTCCCTCGCGTTCGGCAGCCGAGATGGCCGTGACACGCGACGCGGCGTGGAGCGACGCAGCACGGGCCCCGCGCCACGCCGCCGGCCACGGATCTGACACGGCCGCAGCCATTAGCGGGCCATCGCCGCGACGGCCGCCGCCGCCGCCGCCGCCGCCGCCGCCGCGCCGCCGCAGCGCCGGCGTCACCGGCCGGGCCGCGGCGGGAGTCGGCGCTGTTTACAGAGCGCGCCAGCCGAGCGGCGCCGTTCGCAGAAGCGGCGGACGCTCGCGCGGGCCGGCCGTCTGCGGAGCGCCGGAGCGGCGCGCGCCGCCGCTGACGCCACGCCAGATCGCCGGCCGGCGCGACACCAGACCAGACCAGACCAGACACCAGACCAGACCAGACCAGACCAGACACCAGACCAGACCAGACCAGACCAGACCGCACCGGGCCGGGCCGACACGACAGATGACACGGACGCACGACGCGCCGGCGCGGCTGGCCAGGGTCCGGTTCGGAGCGGCAGCCGCCCGCCGCCCGCGAGCTGCAGACGGCGCCCCCTCCTCGCGCGCGCGGCTAGCCCTGGCGCCAGGTCAGTTCTCCGTGGGCGAAGCACGAGCTCGCGGTTAACGACGCCAATGGCAGCTGCATCACGCGTGGTCGGCTTCGCTCCAGAGCGCAGAAACTATTGAACTATTGAACGCCCTGTTGGCTACGCGTGACGTCAATACGAACAAGTCCGGCAATCGTTCGGCAATCGTTCGGCGCGTCCGGCAATCGAGAGCTGGCCTCAGGGTGCGCTCGCCGACCGCGCATGCGTGCGTGATGGCACGCTCCGACGCAACGGTCTCTGTCGCACCCACCGGGGTTCGAAAGTGGCCGACCGGCGGCCGCCAAGGCTGCCCACATCCCGCGTCCGATCCGGGATTTCCAGATCCCTGCAGGCATCCCGGCCACGCACGAGCCCCGCCTCGGCTCCGCGACGTCGCCGCCGTCTGCCGGCGCCGGCGGCCGGGCCCGCGGCTCGCGGTGGGCGCGTCGCCGCCGCCGCCGCCGTCGTCCGAAACGTCCCGGTGCAGCCGCGACCTTCGAGCAACGCCGGCCGACGCGACATACTGCACACCGACCGACCGGGCGGCCAGCCAATCGGTCGGTCGGTCGGTCGGTCGGTCGGTCGGTCGGTCGGTCGGTCGGTCGGTCGGTCGGTCGGTCGGTCGGTCGGTCGGTCGGCCGGGCGGTCGATGTCGATTGACACTGACATTGACGGCGACGGAGAGTGGAGCGCATCCGCGCCTGGGGGCCGATGCGGCTCGCGCTTGGCCGCGGCGGAGGTGCGAACTAAGAGCGGCGATCAATACGCACCTCCGTGTCCGCACGGCCGTGTCCGGGTCGGCGGGGAGCCGCCGCCGCCGCCGCGACCCGACGTGGTCCGCGGTGAGCCCGCTTTCAGTCCGCGACGCATTTGTGATGGAGTCATCACGGGTGCATCACATCATCATTTCATCACGGGTGGCCCACTCGCACCGGCGGCGATGCCGCCTGCGGCCGGTTACGGCCCGACGGTCACCGACCAAGGCCGAGGTCAGCGCCGCGGGACGTCACGAGGTCCCCGTCGGTGATCTGCCCCTCTCGGCCCCGGCCGTATCGGTCCGACCCCACGTGCCGTGGGCGTCCCCGTTCCACAAACAGGACACTCGGCGACCGCGCCGACTGCCCCGTTTAGTCTGGACAAAATGCTTCATCATTAGCGTAAATAAATACGGCGAAATGGGCCACATGGGGCCGTGAATGATGCGCCAATTAGGCCCCGACTGCCACTGCTCGCGCCGCCACAGCGCAGCAGACCGCTCTGTCTCTGCCGCTGGACGCCGCGTGGCCGCGAGGCCCGCGGTGCCACAGACGCCTTAGAGAGCGGCAACGACGAACCTGTGTCCGGGCGCCCGGGCACCTGTCGGGGGTGCCGTGAGCGTTGCTAGTACGGAGGTGGGGTGCGCCGGGAGCCCCGGACGGACCGCCCCCGGCTCCAGGAGAGGGGGCCCAGCTCGCGGCGGCGCCACCGCGGCTCGACTCCACCACTCGCAGCGAAGCGGACCGGACCGAACCGAACCAGACCAGACCAGACCAGACCAGACCAGACCGGACCAGACCAGACCAGACCAGACCAGACCAGACCGGACCGGGCCGGAACCGGGCAGACGTCGACCTGACCTGAGACCCTCGGATCTTTCTACAGCATGCCCACGCCTCGGTGGCGCCTTCGAAACCAGCCTCGCCAGCCGGCCTTCGTCACCCGGGCCACCAGCCCCGTCTCCCCTTCCCCCACGCTGAGACGCCCCCCGCCGGCGGCCGCTAAACGCCGACCCCGTCGCGAGCCGCGCGCAACCCTTGAACTCTGTCAACAAACGCGCCGGCCTGGATTGGCGCGCCGGACTCGGACGCCGGCCCGGGCCGCTTCCGGAACGTTCGACGCCGGCTAGCCGGCAGTTCCCAGCGGCGCTGATCGCTGCTAGCAGGCCTGCCTGCCGGCTGACGGGCCGCAGCCGGCGTGCCATTGCATGACCCGTGACGTCACTGGTTCGGGGTCACGGGGTACTGCGGGGTGACTGGGAACGCCGGCGCGGATCGGTGACGTCAGCGGCGCAAACCGGCCGCCACTGACGTCACCGATCGTGCAATGAGACAGCCCGTAAGAGCCGGTAACAACGCCGGTCATCCCGGGGATGCCAGGCCCAGAACAACCGAACGGGCGCACGAGCGGAGGCAGTCGGGCGGGCGATTATCTCCGCGTCGCTGGAGACGGAGCCTGCACCGCCGATCGGCCGGCCTAAGACAAGGACGAGCCAGCCAACACTGTCGACGTCAAGCCGGACCGGACCTGGCGCAACCGTTTCGTCATCCTATCCTACCCTAACCTACCGGTTTCGCAGCGCACTAGCGCAGCGTCCGTAACCACCGCCAGCCGGGCGCCGCTCCAGAGATGGGGAGGGCGAAGGGGCGATTTGTATAAACGCTCGCAAGCCACAAACGATAGATTGCAGCGTGTAAACCGACGCTTGATGGCGTCCAACCCGCGAACCCGTCACATGCACGGACCATCACTCTCAATGCCCCGAGATCCTGATCAAGGTCGTCCGTCCGTCCGTCGCCTCTCGAGATCATCACGCGGCCGAGGTCCGCTCAACGCTGGACAGGTCAGCAGCAGCCGGCCGACCTGCCACGTCACCGGGCCGCAGCGCCGCAGCCAGCCAGTCTCGTCCCGCCACGAACGGTGGCAGGTCCGGCCCGTTCCGGCGGACGCCCGGCGGCGGGCACCGACCGAAAGGGTGACCTCGTGACGGTGCCGCTGGCTATTCTCGGCCGGCCAACGAGCGCGCGGCCCGACCTCCCCCCCCCCCCCCCCCGGGCCGGCGCCAGGGGCGTGGTCAGCACCCGCTACGGCGCCGCGCGCCACGAGAACGCGCGGCCAGCGGCGCGGCCTCCGGCGCGCTCGCAGCCGGGAACGACCTGCGGCAGCGCGCCGTAACTCCGCTAGCCCACCACCCACCGGCCGCAGGCGAAGTCCCTTCAGATCCTCCTCAGCGGCGCGCCACTGCCGCTGCCGACTGGTGCCGGCGGGAGCGCCGGACCCCGGTCTGTGGCACGCGGCGGCCGGGGCTCAGTGGACCGGCGGAACCGGTACCGCTCCCAGCGCTCGCAGACGGCCACCTGTCATCTGTCAGAGGCCAGACGCCGCCGGCCGTAAGCACCCTCCGCATGTGCATTGCAAACACCAGGTGAGTCACCGGCTCACAAAGACAATGCATAGCAGCGCAGCAGGGGGCCCACAACACAATACCAGCGCCAGACGGCACTCAACACGGCGGTCGCAGGCGCCAGAGGATATTGTTGGCTGTTCGTTCGGCACTCCGGGCACTCCAGGCACTCTCCTGGCTTGCCCAATTGCCACTCGTCACCCTCCGTCGTCAGATCGGAGTGCCCGTGACCTCTGTTGACCTGACCCGTGAACTGAGTGCTTACGCCGTGACAGTTCACAGCCGATCAATACCGCAACAACTGCGCAACAGCTTCCCGTCCTGCAATGATTTCCGGCAACAGCTTATAAGGCGTCGATGCCGGCCATAAGTCACGGCCACACCGGACTATGAAAGGCTCCGGTCAGACAACAGCAACCAGAAGTGTCCAAGGCAACGGCACGGGGTCGCGCTGCGGCCGCCGCCGCCCGTGCCAGAGACTCGACACGGGGCCGACGTCGACGTCGGCAGCCGCCGCCGCTCGGCCCGACGCGTCGACGTCTCCGCCCCGCGGCGGAAGAAATGCGGCGCGACGACGGTGATGATGATTAGAGGTTAAGGGCGCGCCGACTGCAATGGCCATTTTGCGCCAACAACTGTTAGGTGACCAGCGCGGGGAGAAGAACCCTGAAAATCCGATGTCAGCTTGACATGAAAACAACTGACATGGCGCCACTTAGTGAGAGCCATGGTCGTGTCATTGGGGATTTACGACGCAATCAGCTGCTGAAGCCGTGTGGCGTCACCTGCCTCTCACCCTGGCAGGAAGGGCGGACGCCGCGGGGAATCGAACCCCGCACCTCTGGTTTACCGCACGGCGTTGGAGTTCGTTCCGCGCTGCGGTTAACGCCGACGGGTTAACCATTACGCTATCGTCACTCCAGTGTCAGTCGTTGTTGAGCATATCAGAATACGTCTGATGTGGAGCATTTCGACCGAAATGAAACGGTCGTTCTTCGATAAGCTCTGGGCACGTGCAAACAATATCACGAACGGTGAGTGGTGCATTGCAACGGCATTGTGCAGCGTCATGTCCAGGCCATAGGATGTGGACGGAGCGCGGCCTTGGGTTTTTCAGGGATAAATCCATTAAGCAGAACTAGGATTAAAACAGTTGTCACAGCATTATCCCCAGCTAAAAATACCCGAGTATTACTACACATCACATCTCCCCGCCACGCTTACCCCAAAAGCGTTGGATGCTGCGGGTATGCAGACCACCCCAGCCTCCGTGAAACGCCGCATAGAAAACCGCAGCCCCGGGGGCGGCGGAGGCGGCGGCGGCGGCGGTGCCCCCTGCGCTCCGCGCCGAGCCCGGACCGAGGCCAGACGACGCCCGCGCCGCCGGCCGGCGGGGCCGGGTAGACTGCGCCGCACGGCAGGCGCGCAGTGCGGCACGGCCACGCCTGATTGGCATCACAAGAGCCGGGCGCCGACGCGGTCAACGCCAGCCCAGTCGGGCTCGGTTGGGCAGGCACCCGCGTCGGTGCGGAGGTCGTGGTGTGACGTCGGAGCGGTTTGCACTATTTCTAATGACAGTGTTGACGTAAGGGGTTTATCGCCGCGACAGCGCACACCAAAGGGCTTGAGGGCATGATATCATAGTCCAACGCAACGATAACTTCCATCAAAGGCAACCAGCAACAGCGCTCTCAATATAGTCGTCGTAAATTCCTTGGCATCGCTCGACCGTGCGTCTATTAACGACAAAAGAAAACACCCCTGCTGGGGCCGGACTGGCCCTCCGTTGCGACTGGGGTCGGAGTCCAGTCCAGTCCTCTGGGGCCTGGGAGTCCCCTGGGAGTCCGCTGCGACTGCGGTCGGAGTCCAGTCCAGTCCTCTGGGGCCTGGGAGTCCCCTGGGAGTCCGCTGCGACAGCGGTCGGAGTCCAGTCCAGTCCTCTGGGGCCTGGGAGTCCCCTGGGAGTCCGCTGCGACTGCGATAGGAGTCCAGTCCAGTCCGCTGGAGCCTGGGAGTCCCCTGGGAGTCCGGTGCGACTGCGGTCAGAGTACAGTCCAGTCCCCTGGGGCATGGGGGTCCCCTGGGAGTCCGCTGCGACTGCGGTCGGAGTCCAGTCCAGTCCTCTGGGGTCTCACTGAGTCAGGGCGGAGTCAATTCCACACCAGAAATGCTGGAATCGGATTTGGAGAGGCGTTGGATGTGCTGGCCGCTGACTGCAGTACCGAGTCTGTGCCAACAATTTAACATTCGCCGTACGTCTGGCATTTCACGCTGAAAAAATGTTCCATGCTTTGAGAAGAAAGCCACCAATTCTACGTATATGGCAATGCCATCAGCATAGATAGACGCCACTTCATCCCATGCACATGTTTTGCAAGGACAAAAGATATGTACACTAAATTTACATATCGCGACTTTTCGTGGTGTCGGATGACATTTTCGTGGTGTCGGACGATATTTTCCACAAACAGGCCCCAAAAGCAGTGACTACGGAGTTTGGTTACTAGAAATACAGCTTGATTCAATCGTAAACCCTGAGCAAACGTGGCTGTATCCTAACATGACCTTTCATTGACGCAAAATGGGCAACGTAAGACGTGAGATAGATCATTTATATTTCATTGTCACCTTTGAATTAGGCATCCTGGTTAAAGAACCAGGTGGAAATGGGATTCCATAGCCCGGTTCGTCTATCTCCCCTTTCAGCTCATGCCCGCCATACTCTTCTGCAAGCTGCATCTACTCGCATAAAAAGCAATGCATGTGGCAACGTTTGCCTTCAATACGGGTCTTCAAAAACGCTGACAGCCGACATGGACAGAACGGTGGAGACGGCCTCACATATAGCTGCCATCACGCACCAAATGGGTTTGCAACTTAGTACACGATGCGCCGAGTGCCTTGCGTCCAGTACATCGCCACGCATCCCCCACCGTTTCGCATAATAAAGGTTTGATAGCTGAAGCGCGTGGCAAGAGAATACAGTACGATCAAGGAACGTCGAAACTCGAGCTGATAACCAGTGGGACTTTTACGCGACTGTTACTTGCTAACGCGGAACACCACTCAGCGCACTTAGCGTGGTAACGCCACGCTGAACTGAACGTGTGCAGCATCGCGCCAAACGGCACAACATACAGCACGGCGAACTGAAACCCAACACCTCCACTGTGCCATCGCTGAGCTTCTGACCATCCCTCCGCCGAGCCGGAGCGGGCGCATGGGTGGGCAGGGCGGGCGGCGGCTGGCGGGGTGGCGCCAAACGGGCGGCGTGGTCCGCAGCTCAGACCCCCGCCCCTCCGGAGGATTAGGGAGCGAGCCCAGGGCGCAGGGCCTCCACCGCCCCGCGCCCGTGCCCTCTGGACGGGCGTTGTCCGGCAGCGTCGCGTGCAGTGCGGTTGTGACTCAATAGCGCGGGCAGCCGCCGGGTCACGCCGGCCGAGAGCGGGCAGGTCCGGCTGCCCGGGGCCAACCGCGCAGAAAGCAGTGCGTCCTCCGCCGCGACCCGCGCCGGCAACAGCGCAAAAGCCTGGCGCCAGAATCTCATGAGAAGCGTGCGTGACACACCGCGTGGCCAGGCAAACGTGTTGAGCGCGCTCGACCATACCCAACGTCATTGCAGACAGATGTCGGAAGGGGCCTCCTCAACGGCAACAGAAGCGCCCCGGCGCCGCCCATGAAAACGTCGGTGATGCATGTTGCTAATCGGCAGTGCGCTGGCGGGCATCTCACAACAAACTAGTGCTCTGCAGAGCGGATCCAAAACAATCCCCGACAGATAACGCGCCATGTCCGGTCAAGTGACGGGCGGGTCTGTCTGGGGTACACCGAATGATGCCACACAGATCACTTCAGCATAATCTGCGGAGACCGTGATGTCACTGCCATTTCAGCCACGGAAGCCCGGCTGATATTTGCTTGCTGATCTCCGTCATGATTTGTGGCGCTATGCCACGCCATGTTCCGGCTGAAGACAACCGCGTAACGGCTTATCAATACTGACAAAGGCTCGCTCTTAAATACACCGCTGCACGTCTATGGGCCGAGTGGTTGCGATAAGACAGCGTCGACTCGGATCGGGAAGCCAAGCCACGACCCGCTCCCCATCGCGACACCTCCCGACTGGCGGCCGCCGGAGGCCGGTCCGGCGGCGCCCGCCGCCCGCGGCCGCGGCCGCGACCTCCGCGCGACCGCTGTCGCCGGCGCGCGCACCCCCCGGCCGTGCGGCACCGGCGGCGGCGCCGTCACGGGACGGCCGAGGCACGTGCCCCGGCCGGCTGGCGTCCGCCCAGCCGGCGCGCCGACGTTCCGTCACCTGACGGCCGCTCATCGGGGGCACGGCGTCCCGCGTCTCCGCGACCCCGTGACCCGTCACGTCACGTCACGCCGCGTGACATCGCCGGAGCGGCGCGCGGCGGCCGCGAGTGCCGACAGTCGGCCGGCGTGGCCGTGCCGTGCGGCTACATAGCGCCTTTCAATGACGCCGCGATCATTCTTTCTTTTAATACTCCAGTTTAACGCTTAATACAGCCTAGCCGCCTGCCGTCATGGAAACATCCATCGGCGTGGCGTGACGCATTCCAGACGGGTTTTGTGAGCAGCCTGTCCGCCCTGCGGGTCTCGAGCTGGGTGCCGCACTGTGCCGCCCCGTGCCGGCCTCTGTGTTCCGGAGCAACAGTGGGCACACGGCCGGCGGTACATCGGGCCAGGTCGGCCGGGGTCACCGCCGCAACGCTCGGGAGGCGCGCGGCCAACGCGGCCTGAGTCAGCAGTGGACACAGTGAGCGCACGAAAAACACTCATGAGTTTGTTAACTTCCGCGGTGCCTGATGCTTCACAACGCGTTGCGAGACTCGTCATGAACTGAGCAGCCCCACAATGAAAACGCAGATTGGTCTTGTAGACCCCCCCCCCCCCCTCCCCCCGCTCTCCACCTACCCCCTTCCGCCCGTTCTCACCACATACACGACAATCAAAAAAGCTTCCGTCCCGCACGATCAATATTACACAATGAGTTCCCAACAAACCCTTGTTAAATTAAAGAAAGCCACGGGCAACGTCATCAGGCACTACTTATTTCCGATGTAGCCACTAACAAGTCAGGCAGCAGGTACATTCGCAAGCCGTAATTCATGATCCCTATGAAAGCTTTCGACCAAAATAATTATGTTACAATAAGTTGGCAATAATTTTCAATGCTCTCACGCCTACGAAATGGTCGGTTTCAACCACATGCACTAATTATCGGTGTAAACACTAACACCGCCTCCTCACGACACAAATACGTATCCGGCCACCGACTGAAAGCGCGTTACCGCAAACAGAAATTAACGAAACCAACAGCTGGCTTGATCTCACCGCGTCCCTTCGTTCGTACCGCGCTGCTGCCGGACCATTCAGACAGTCCTGTCGCACCGTTCCGTTTTTTGAAAAGAGCGGCTGACTGGCCGCGCCGGCGGGTCGCGCTGATCACCAGCCTGCTGTAAGGACTCCAGCGTCCGTTCGGCCAGTTGCCGGGAAACAGTTCCAAGGCGTGCCTATCGCCGATGCTGACGAAAACACCCGTTTCTGTAACGCGATATGATTACTTCGGGAAACCCGCGCTGCCTGATCACGGCACGCAAGGACGCCTCCACATGCATCTGAGCACGAACGGAGGCGGGCCGGCAGCTGTTTCGGAGGGGAAGGACAATCGAAACGGGTTGTCAAGGACAACTGCTAGTGCATAAAGTTGCAGGGGTTTCCACAATCGGAGGCCAATGTAAGATATTGTTAAATTCTTATGCGGAAAATAATCGATGTCAATGGGCTACAAGGTAGGCGCGAAACGACGCCATCAGCAATCGTTCGGATATATTATGAAAAAGACCGCACTTCAAGGCAAAGCTCACGGCCACTTGCCAGTCAGAAGCGTATGATAAAGGTAGAATAACTGCAGCAGAAGCACCAACAAGGCCAAAGCCAAAACGCCCTCGGCGCTTCATTTTCATATCGGGGAGCATCCATCTCAAGGACGACAAGCCGATCTTTGAACCCGTCTGTTCTGATTCACTCTCCTCACACCAGATCGCAGGGCCGGCCTCTGCGCGCCCGACCGCCGTCCAACCGTCCGCTCACCACCCTCCGCATCGCCGCACTCGCGCGCCTCCGCGCCCGCCCGCTCCCACGCCCCATCCGTCCCGACCGCGGAGTAGTAACGTCAGCGCGCTCTCACAGCGCCGTTACGTCGTCTGCGCGTGACCGCCCGCGTCAGAGTCGACGCGTCCCAGCGCGGCCCGCCCCGGGCCGCACCGCACCGCACCGCGACGGCTGCCGGCCAGCCACGCACCGCGTGGTCTGGGCTGCTCCGCGCGGATGCAGACGCAGGACAGGCGGCCCCGGTGAGGAGCATATCTGGTGCGCTGCGCGATCACAGAGCCAACGTCGCCTTTCTAAAAAACGCTCAATGACACTCTCGCACTCAACTCTTCTTCGCTTATGGCTGCCCGAACCTGACACTAACGTGACACGGGGGAGGAGCAGATGAAACAGAACCGGCAATCGGGGCAGAGGGCGGACGGAGCCAACACCGGGGGCGGCACCGGTCTGGCCCGGTCGCCTGACTTCCGACCCGGCGGCCTGACCTCCGACCTCGCCTTCCGGCCGCTCACCGATACTCGTGCTGATGGCGTCCACCAAGTTGAACTTGCACATGATGCGTCACGGCTCGGCACCCAGGGGGAGATCTGCTCGCCGCCGGGCCGCGTCCACCCACTGGCACCGCTGCAAGCTCACTGAAGCCGTGACGTCACGCGATCAACATGGCGTCCCTGAGAGCGCCTGCCAGAGGCCTGCCCAGGACGGCTTTGGCGGCGCGCCGGCGTAGACGGATTGGGCAGGCGCGCCGCTCACGGCTCACGAGGCGCGGGGGGAGGAGAGGGGGGGGGGGGGGGGTATTCCGCAGTTCCTGTCCGAGCATCCGTCAAACACCGCATGGCGACCGCGGCGCGCCGAGGGCCCGCGGAAATCCCCAGCCCGCCGCCGTAACACAGCGCGGGAATTACGACGTGCCGGCAGGCGTCCGCCTTACGCCGTAATCTGTGTTGCTAGGTCCGAATCGCTGCGACGTTCCAGCCGCGGGCCCGGCGTGCGGGGGGGGGGGGGGGCGCCGCACGCCACGCACCATCCCGATCCTCCGCTCGCTCTCGACGCCCCTGTCACAGCCGACGCCTGACCCACATCGCCCGGCGCCAGCGGGGAGGACGGGGGCGGGGCGGGGCGGCGCGCGCGCGCCTTGACCTTGGTCGAGTTTGCCGATCAGCTGATCGGGCGCACGTGCGTGCGGGTCAATGGCCGCTGTTAGGACCGGGCGCGCAGCTCGCCGCCCGCAGAGGCGGCGGCCGGAAGCGGGGCGCGCGGCCGCAGCGGAGCCGCTAGCGCGGAGCGCACGAGGAGCCGCGCATTCAGGAAGTAACACACCCGGCAAGTCAGACTAGCGAAGCACGGCAGCGAAATGGGAACTCAAAGTTGCGGTACCGGGCAAAGTACGTTCCACTGCATATGATTAAACTGCCGCCAACTACTGCCGATGCCGCCGCGCCCAGGGCCGTCAAATACACTGCCTGCTGGTTCAGCCATCCGTCATCAGTCCGACGCAGCGATACGATGCCGGACACCGGGCGGGCGGGGGCGGGGACGCTGGCGGGGAGGGGGGACCACCATCGCAGCGTTCGCCGAATGCCCCCCGGGCACTCGACATTCGCGGGAAGGGCACCCGACGCAGGCACACGGCCGAGTTCGCCGGCCACGGCGGCTGCCCGACTTCGCCGAACCGCTTCCGCGCCACGCCGCGCGGAGAGCGCGAGCGAGCCAGCGCAAACAAATACCGCCCGCCGCTGATAATCGCCGCCATCGTTGACCGTTGCGCTGACTAATAACTGGAGCTTTAAAGTGCGGGAGCTTAAAGTGCGGCCCTGCTGACAGCATTTCGCGCCCGAGGGATAATTTCCAACTGGCATGCCCGTCTGCCTCTCTGCCCGCTAACATTGACCTCACTGACCGCCAACACCTGTGCGGCGGCAACACCACTGAGAGGAGAGTGGTCTCGCCCAACAAATTCCGGGGGGGAGGGGCGGTGAAAGTGGCTAAACCTCCCC
This sequence comes from Pollicipes pollicipes, assembly GCF_011947565.3. NCBI lineage: Eukaryota > Metazoa > Arthropoda > Thecostraca > Pollicipedomorpha > Pollicipedidae > Pollicipes > Pollicipes pollicipes. Next base: position 5,851,655 of record NW_023597055.1, read on the forward strand.
AACAAAACCCCAAAGTGGGTTCTCCAAGGACTTGTCAGAATTCTTCGCAACGTTTTGAAGGGCAATTTAATAGCAGACGCATCCCCGGCACAGCCTCCGCCTGGCGCGTTCGCCTCGGTGAGCTGACCGGCGGGTGTCACACACCGGTCAGATCAAGCGCCGGGCAGGTCATGCGCCTGTCAGGTCACGGCGCCCGTCAGGTCAGGTCACACGTCGGTCAGGTCGGGCCACACACCGGTCAGGTCAGGTCACGCATCGGTCAGGTCAGGTCACACCTCGGTCAGGTCAGGTCATAGCACCGGTCCGCGCCGCACCGGCCGGCCGGAGGCAGACGGCGCTCACCACACGGCTGCCGTGCCACCGGACAGTCATCGGCGGCAGGGTGGGCCGGATTACCTTGCGAGGGTGCAACCCAAACGGTCCACACGACCCACTGAACAGGTCAACGTACCGCCATTCTTCTTCAACAAGCGCATCCGAATGCCCATCAGCCCTTGCATCATGAGGCGCGACTCCTGCGCCTGTCCGGCGAGTGGGACATGTGGGGCCCACCGACGGCGTCCGCCCTGAGAACCACACCCGTCCCCTATCGGACGAGTGCGACACGTGAGGCCCGTTGACGGTGTCCGCTCGGAGGCACCTGTCCTGTCCGCTCGCCGCCAGGTGCGGTGCTCCCGCCCGACGGAGCCCGACGCCGCGGCCGCGACGGCGGCGCCATCTCGCGGGACCGTCCTGCGACGTCTGCGGCGCCCGCCGCGCCGCTGTCTGAACGTGTACGCGATCCCGTCGGAACCACGCGGCCCCGAAACCCGGGTCGCACTCGGAAGCTCCGTACATGCCAGCGCGAGAGCCTGATGAAACACCGATGCACCCGATGCTTGGCGGGACGGACCGGACGGCGCGTGGCGTGCCCCCCCCCCCCCCCCCCCCCGCCGCCGTCACCCGCGCCACCGGCTGGACGGAGCGCGCGCCGACCGAGTCGGACAGGAGCACGGGAAGGCTTTCTGGTGGAGTACGCCAGAGCTGCCGGCCGCGAACGACGCGTCGGCCACCGGGGACGTGCCATCCCGCCGAGGGAGGGGCAGCTGAGCAGAGTAAGCCACCACACGTCCGATGGAATTGCCCATTTCGCCAGAATGCCCGATGGCAGCCGTGCCAATGGGTGACGGCATAAGGAATGACGTCACACTCATCTATACGCGGGTGCAGACAACAGAAACCATATGCATGGAGACAATCCGAGACAATCGGAGATAATCGGAAGAGTTGTCCCCGCCCTCCCGAACTACTTCCCTCTTCAATACAACCAGTCAACAAAAATGTCACCAAAAGCCCTAAAACAGCGAGACGGCAGCGCTGTCCGAAAAGTTTGCCTTCAGCCGTGCTCTATTACGATCCGCGCCGGGCCGTTGCCGCCTGAACACGAGAGGGACAGCCGCGCCAGACCCCACGGCCCAACTGAATCACATGGCAGACTACTTCCCGGTGATCATCCCTGCTGAGTGATCCCCAAAAGGCTCTGACCTGAGCGCATTGCCAGGCGGGCCAAGATCATCCGATATGACCGCTGCACAGCGAGATCCGATTAGGGCAGTGCTTACAGCACGGCAGGCTTTCCAGATATGCAGCCCCGAGGCCCAACGCATAAGGACATCGCGATCTTTGTCGAGGAGGACGAGTGTACAAGGGCGGCGCGCCCACTTCCTCATCGGAACAAACAACCACACGTGGACGTGACGCGGATCAAGGAGAACGTGCACGCCGGCGCTGTTTTCGACATGACCCCTGCACGCAATAATCGACAGTGAGGTGCCCGCGCCACGCCGTGCAGCCTGTGCATATTACTGTCCCGTCAAACGCCCTGATAAATCACCGATTTGCGAAACCGCTGCGGTTCTCGAAATTCCGCCGCGGAAAGATCTCTTGTTTACAGAACCGCACTTAGAAGCTCACGTAAGCATGAGATGATGAAAGGGAGATTCTCAGAATTTAATGAAGACAAAAAAATGGGACGATGGCCGGCTGAGAATTTGTCTGATGGACATCAGAAAAGTAGGGCGACTTGTTCCGCTCCACGTCTTACCAAACAGCGTTCGAGGACATCTGATGCCAATGCGGTTAATCTTATTCGCTGCTGTTCAGCTCCCTCCGCCCGAGCGCCTCAAAACCACCACACCGGAGCGCGGCCGTCCCCCGAGCGCCGAACACCTGCCCAGCGGCCCACCGACGCTCCTCTCCGCGTCAGGAGACGTCCGGGCCACAACAAACACGCCTCCGCACCCAGGGCGCGACCGCGGTAAACACGGCCGGCCCCGGCCGGCCACCGGACACCGAGGCCGGGCGGCGGCGGCGGTCAGGCGGCGCGCCGCCGACGGCTCGGCGCTGTTCAGCCGTCCCGCGAGACCGGCGGTGAGCGGGCGCGACGGTCCCGCGGGGCGCGCGACGCGTGCGCCGGAAGGGGCGAGGCGGTCTTCCGCCGGCCGGGCGGCGACCGGGTGCAGTGGCGGATCCAGGGGAGGGGCGGCGCCCCCCCGGCCGGAACTGTGGAAGGAGACACCGCCTCCTTCGGGCCACGGGAGAGCGAGGTTGGCAAGTCAGCCGCGCTCTCCCAAAACGGCGAGAGAACCAGGCGTTATCTTTTCGCAGGCTTCACTAACTCGACACTGACGATATACTGCTGCTATATGGCCCGAGCGGGTATATATATATATATATATATATATATATATATATATATATATATATATATATATATATATATATATATACACGAGGGGCTCGTGGGTGCCCCAGGCCCGCCGCCGCCGCCGCCGCCGCCGCCACAGCGCGGCGGACCCGGACGTCGCCGGCCTGCGTTGCGTCAGGTCCAGCGGCGGGCGCGCGCCGACGACACCGGCCAGCTCCGGCCGTCGATGCCGTATCCGCCCGATCGGCTGACGCCGGCCGCTCCGGCGGCGCGGCCGGGCCGGCCACCGGGCCGTCTGTCAGTCCGGTGAGCCCACCTGTGACGCGGCCCGCGCCCGCTGGCGGCGGCCGGTGCGCGGCGATGATCCGCACCGTCGCCCGCTCAGCACCGGCCTGATGAACGCCGAGGCGCCGCTGCGCTGCCAACACGCTGATCGCTTCCGAGTCGAGACGGGCCGCCGCCGCGGTGTCGGTCGCGGCCGCCAGCGCGACGGCGCCAGCTCCCGCTCTTTCGCCGCCAGCCCCCCCCCCCCCCCCCCTCCGGCGTCACTCGTCGCCCGCGAGGCGACGACCGCGGCCCGCGAGCTGTGAAAACATACCGCGGCCATGACCGCGTGACCGGTTAACGAGGCTCGCTGCTGCCCGGAGGCCCCACTGCCCGGCGCTTCCGGCCGCTCGGTGCCGCATCGCCATCTCCCCTGCATGCCATGAGTCCCGCCCTCCCGGCAGCGGTCCCACAGCCGCCCAGTAAACAAGCTCGATCCAGATGAGTAAGCACAGTGAGCATTTCCTGATCGGGACGGAGCAAATACACCCCACTTTCGCATGGCGGCCAGTCAGGTGCTGACGACCTCGGCCGGCGGCGACACAGCAGCCTCAGCCCGACGACGTGGGACTGGGGGAGTGGGGAGGGGAAGGGGGAGGCGCCTGACGCCCACACGCCTGCGAGGCCGCGATTCCCCAGCGGCTGCTGTGGGACCGCAGCCGTGCGCTACAAACGGTGCCGATCCGGGCCGTCGCCGCGCGCCCGGCTGCCGGCGCGGCCCACCTCAGGGGACTTGCGGCCACGGCGGCCGTGAGCCGTCAACGTCGAGAACCGGCCGCGCGTGCGACGGCCCGCCCGTGCACCCGGCCAGCCCGCCCACCTCCCGCGGCGGCATGCCACGACAAACCACACGAGCCCAACACGTGGCGCAGCAGCACCGATCTCACAGGCTCACGGGCGGCTCGGGCCGTGGCGCGTTTCCAGCGCCCGCGCCATTTGAGCGACGCTCCAACTACGCGCGTCTTCACCTAGAACGCACTGACGCCAATGGAAGCCATCTGCATGCTGTCCACTGTCTTCCTGCCTGCCGTCTTCGCGTCCGCTGATGGACCAGGCCAGCTCTCAAATAGCGACCGGATGTGCTCACGCCGTGCGGTGCAGCATACGCGCACCCAGCTCAGTTTGAAAACCCCACACGGCCAGTGACCAGGCCAGAGGTCACGGCACTGATGTCGCCACAGCCTCCGCCAGTGATCCAGCCGGTGACCACGGCCCACCTGGGTCGATGTCGCCACAGCCCCCGCCAGTGACCCGGCCGGTGACCACGGCCCACCTGGGTCGATGTCGCCACAGCCCTCCGCCAGTGACCCGGCCGGTGACCACGGCCCACCTGGGTCGATGTCGCCCCGGCCCGCGCCAGTGACCCGGCCGGTGACCACGGCCCACCTGGGTCGATGTCGCCACAGCCCCCGCCAGTGACCCGGCCGGTGACCACGACCCACCCGGGTCGATGTCGCCACAGGCCGGCCGGTCCCGCCGGGCGCCGCCCAAAATAGCCGGCCGCTCAAAAGCGTCTGCCGCGTGTGCCGTCGCTCGCGCCGAAAATAGCGGCGCTTTTAAGCTGGGGCCTTTGAGCTGGAGGTCAGGTGACCGGTGCTGGCGACGCCACTGGCGGGCGCCGACCTCATGGTGCTGGATGGCCTGGCCGACGTCGGCAACCGACGGCGGATGAGTCATTTCCGTGCTACACAGCTGACGAAGAGTGCAGCACTATTTCACGGTCAAACGCACGCGACCTCCACTCAAGACATTCATCCCGCGTCTCACAGCGCCCCATCCGGTCTGGCGCAATATGCAGCTGGAACGCGTGACGTCCGTTCAGTCCGTTGACGGCTGATCAGAGCGCGTGGCGCGTTCTCGCTGGACCAGATAACGGCCACTGGAATGACTGCTGCTTCCTTCAGCAGCCAGAATGGTAGTATTCTCTTACGTTAGAAGCCACCTGTGCATGCTCCCAGATCTGTGTTCGGTTCGGGTGGCCTATAAGTTGCCGATATTCTGCAGCCTACATCAGTCGTGAAAACGTCGAGTATGTCGAGCTGCAGCGATGGACGCGGACCAATGTGGATGGATGCGAACAATATGGACGGCTTTGGATGGATGCAAACACTATGGCTTTGAGGAACATCAAGATATCCCGTAATTACGAAAGTCGTATTGCATTTGGAGCTGTTTACTGATTGATTACGTCCAACACTACGAAATAATACATCACGCAGACTCGCAACAATCAAATTAACTTTTTACTGACTGGGATTGCAGCCTCAGAGCCCAAGCAAAAGTCGCAGCACTGCTTACATCACGCTGGGCCCCTACAATGGGGCTGCGGCCGTGCCGTTTACCCCGGAGACCCGCAGCGACAGCGGCTTATGCCGAGACCTGAGCTGAAACCGCTGAACTTCCCGCTTATCAGCGCCGATAGCTCAGTCCAGCCAGACCGCTGACAGCGCCGCCGCCCCCGATTGGCCCGCCATCTCGCCGCCGTCTGATTGGTCCGCGCCGCGATCGGTCCGTCGGCGGACGCCAGCTGTCGTCGCCCGAGCCGCGGTGGTCCAGATTGCACGGCTGTCTGGCTGCCCGCGGCGGGGCGTCACGCTCCACGGCGCGGCATCACCGGCCATTTCGTCACGTTATCTCCCGCACCGTCAAAACCGCTTGGCAGTCGCGGGAACGCCCCTCTCCCTCCTCCTCCTCCTCCTCCTGCGCCGTCTCCCGCAATGAAGCACAACGCCCCGTGCACGGCGCCCGTACATGTCGCCACCCCATCTGCCAGGTGCCTGCATTCGCCGCCGAAGGCGGCTCAGCGCGGGCGCGCATCCCGCCCCAGCACCGCACCACGGTGCGCCGACCCGGAGCCGTCGCCAAGGCCACCGGGCCGCCCTGCGTCACCGCCGCCGCCCGCTGCGTCGCGCCGGCCGCTCGGCGCGTCATGCAGTGCGTCACGCCGCCGAGGCTGACCTGCGCAAGGTGCCGTCCTACGCCAACACGGCGCCGAGGTGGCCGCCGCGCGCTGGGGAGGGGTGGGGGAGGGGGGGGGGGCCTGCGCCGGCGGTGCCGGCACGACCGGCGGGGAACGGGAGGGAGCGCCTCTGCCGCGAAGCACGGGACGGACAGGGATGACGGGACGCCTGGTCCGGCAGCGGCTGAGGCCGACGGAACCAGAGGGAGATCCATCCAAATCCGACTGTAACGCTTTCTTGGGCCCCACAGTACGACCTTTAAATGTTGTCGAGTGAAAGAAACGGCATGAGCTTATGCTCACAATGCAGCTGAGTGGGTGCGCCGCAGTTCACGGCCAGCAAGCTGAGCTTTCGAGAATGCAGTCCGCGGAACGCGAACGCGCCGGGAAAGAGCTGGGTGACCACGGCGAACGGGCGTGGCGCGCGGCGCCGGCACCCCACCGCCACGCGCACAGCATGCTCTTCCGTGTCGCGCTCTCGACGTCCGCGTCCTGGCCGCGCGGCCGGCGCGTCGGCCGCGCGGCCCGCCGCGACGCACCGCGGCCCGGCCGCGTCAGCTGCGAGATCAGCCAGCCGGCGCGCCACCCAAACACGGCCGCTCCGTCCGTCAAGGTCACTCGCCGCCCACTCCAGGCGCTCCCTAGCGGACCGCGCAGCGGCAATACAAACACACACGCCGGCCGCGGCGAGCGGGGGGCGGAGCTGCGACGCGACCGATGGCCGGCCGCCCGCCTTGGCGGTCCGATCGTCCGTGCAGGACACCGCGCGCCATCTATTCGTCCTTGCGTACACTGCAGCTGCGTCGGCGAGCCCGATAGATGTCGCTTCCCAGTCCTCACAAATAGTTCCGCAGCGGTGCAGCAACGCCCAAATTTTCCAGTGCTTTAGAGACACGATAAAGCTTTGCAACCCTGGACCACCCAAGTTGCAAGTACTTAACGGGCTTCACTAGCTCCAAACTCCACACCGACATTTCACCATTCGGATGTTGGCTCCGCGGCAGTGCCGACGGGGGCCGACCGGCTCCGTCGCCGCGTTATGACAAGCCTCGGAGCTTCCAAACGGCCCGACAGCGGCGCGACAGGCAAGACTGAGGGCAGCCGAAGCAGCGGAAGGCGCGCCCGTCTGGCCGTGGTCGACCCCTGGAACGGCCCGGTCCGCCCAGCGCTAGCCGGTCACGCTGACGCGGCCGGCGCCGGTCACACGGTCACACGCGCGGGCGCTGGCAGCCCCAGAGCCACAGCCGGTCTCTCTCTCTCTCTCTCTCTCTCTCTCTCTCTCTCTCTCTCTCTCTCTCTCTCTCTCTCTCTCTCTCTCTCTCTCTCTCTCTCTCTCTCTCTCTCTCTCTCTCCTCTCTCCTCTCTCCTTCTCCTCTCTCCTCTCTCCTCTCTCCTCTCTCCTCCTCCTCCCTCCTCTCCTCTCTCCTCTCTCCCTCTCTCCGTCTCCGCCCCTACTGATCCCCTCGCTCTCTCGTCTGTCTTTTTCCTGCTCCTTCCTGTTCTGTTCTGCACTCCCGTTCCCTGTCGTGCAGCCATGCTCATTTGCCGCTAGGTGGCGCCCATCGCCGCAGCCGCTTCTGCCGCTAGGGGGCGGCGCCCAACACGGCACGAGGCGCGTGGGTACCCAGCACCGCGTCGGACACGACGTGGCAGCGCCTCGGGGCAAATCGGCAGCAGACGCATGCAACAAACCCAGCGGCATTTCGCTGCATGCAGGGCCCATTTCGGCTCACGCAGGTAACCCCGCGTCCATCCGCGTTCATCACATCAGCCCGCATCCCACACACGCCACAGTTGGGCCACGCTTCCTGGCAATGCTGAGGCAGCAGCAGCGCCGGGAGGAGCCTCCCACCACGCCCTGACATCCGTACAGCACCCACCTGACCGGCTGGTTCAGCACCCACCTGACCGGCTGGTTCAGCACCCACGTGACCGGCTTGTTCACCACCCGCCTGACCACCTGGTTCAGCACCTACCTGACCGGCTGGCTCGCGACGGACTCAGCTCCGGCCACCGATACTCACCTGCCGACAGATAGACACGGTCAACACAGGGCATCGGTGAGAAGCGAGTGCGACTCGGCCAGACATCACGTGATTTACTAGGGCTCACATCTTGGGCGTTCGACATCACAGGGGACGGGCGGGGTTTCATAAGACAAACAAAACGGCACTGAGGGGTGGACGCGATGCACCGAGCAACACGATGACCCCTACGGCACGATGTCGATACGATGAACATGGCGTCGCCACGCCAGAATAACTCGGGACACCAGATGTGATTGCAGGACACACGCGTACCTTAACCGCGACAACCACACAGGTGGCATCAGCATACTCCTCGCAGCAGGACCCAGTGGCAAAGGGATAACAGCATGTACACACACATATACAACCCCCACTTCTCATACGGCCAGTTCTGCAACTAGTCGGGTACCACACCCTGGAGGTGAGCAAGCATTTCGGCTTCAGTTGCGGAGAGCCAGACGAGACCACGTCGATCACGATGGTACCTTGCAGCGGTTCACCGATGGCTCAGTGTTGTCGCCGCGCGTCTGTGAAACTGGAGGTGCGGGGTTCGATTCCCGGCGGCACCCGACACTCCCGTCAGGGGAGGAGACAGGCGACGCCACATGGACACAGATGCTGAGTGCACCATGAAGGCCCCAATAAAAAACAGGCCCATGCCAGGGGTGGCAGATCACTGTTTCCGGCCATCTGCGCGAAGCTGATGATGGTGATGATTTGGGCTTTTGGGCGGGCTAAACCGACTGCCGTCAGCACCGCTGGTGCCTCTTAATCAGCTCCCTACAACAGGCTTGTGTTGAGCGCAAAGTCTCCTCTCCACGAGCAAAATCACGAGCCTGCAAGGCGGAGTCCAGCCCTGGCCGTTATATCTATGGCACAGATAGGCAATTTAGCACACTGACACCACAGCTCCCAGTCAACAATTGAGCGCCTTCAACTGCTCGCACCGGTTCGCTTGCACAGCTTTCAATGGCTTGCTCTCCAGCTTTCGATGGAAAAACACCAGCCACCGGTGGACCTGCGCCCGCGGCGGCCTCGCCCGTTTAGGGGGCGGAGATGGCCAGTCACGCCCCCCACTTCACCGACCCGACCGAGCGTCCACAAACGTCCCGTCACCACAAACGCTACGGCGCTATCTCGACGGGGAGATAACGACAACGATAACGATAACGATAACGATAGCGATATCGGTGACGAGTAACGGTGACATGACCCGCCACTTCGTCGAAGTCACGGCACTAGAGCGCTGACAAGAATCACCGGAGGGCTGGGCCACCGGCTAATGATACACTCGCAAATTCAAACCAACCATGCGCCACGATGCCCTAATTAGCTGGCATTGCTCCCACAGCCAGGCCGGCAATCAACGCCGCCCGTCACGGGCGAGTATCCCAAGAGCCTACCTTCATAACTCTGGAAGCCGGAACTTTCCTCGGACAGGCGTGCGTCCACCGGGGCCTCCCCAGACAAACGTAGGCCCAACAGGGCCTCCGTGTACAAGCGTGCGTCCACCAGGGCCTCCCCACACAAGCGCACGTCCACCAGGGCCTCCCCGGACAAGCGTACGTCCACCAGGGCCTCCCTGGACACGCTTACGTCTACTAGGGCCTCCCCGGACAAATATTCGTCCACCAGGGCCTCTCCGGACAGACGTACATCCACCAGGGCCTCCCCGGACAAGTGCACGTCCACCAGGGCCTCCCAGGACAAGCGTACGTCCACCAGAGCCTTATCGGACAAGCGCACGTCCACCAGGGCCACCCCGGACAAGCGCACATCCACCAGGGCCTCCCAGACAAGCGTACGTCCACCAGGGCCTCCCCGGACAAGCGCACGTCCACCAAGACCACGCACAACACACAGACGACGGCATCCCCGCCGCGAAGCGAGTCTGCGCCGCGCTTCACCTCAGCAGCCACACCGGGGATGACCGCTGGAAAGCTTCCTTCAGCGGGAGTCGAACCCAGCGCTGCGTCGCGCCGGGTCAAGCAGGACGCAGCGTCCGCCGCCAGCCCAAACGAATCGTCGCGATCGAAGCTTCAGTGTAAACGCTGATACACTACAACGCCTCAATTCGGGTAGTGCTCAAACTAACACACTGCGAAGCGACCGCGACTCACAACCAGCTGAGCCTCTCACGAAAGGTCGCAACGATGGAAGCCCCACTTGTGGCCAACTGATTTCGCCGCCGCACAGCGTCGTACCGCAGAAAGGTCCGACACAGGTCAGCCGGCGCCGAAGAGCCGTCACGCGCCGTGACAGTCGCGCCGCCGCCGGCCGCTCGGCCCTCTCCGTCACCGATCCTCCGCTTCCGGACCGGCCCCCTCGCCGGTGACCGGGTGTCATCGCCAACGTGACGCCGTCAGCCCGGTGGATTTACGCCGGCAACGCCGAACTGGTGGAGGCCCAAGTCACGGGAGGTGCGAGTGACTGGAATACCCCGAGGTCATTGCGTAGTTGCAATGCGCAACCGGCACACCGACACAGGCGTGGCTAGGTCGCACAAACTATCATAATTGGCCAGTACCATAAGTGTTCTAATTAACAACGCCGCTTCCAACAACCAAACAAGGTCAAGCGACAACCCGCAGCGGCCCACATCAGCAGAAAGCGCCCGTGGCATCAGCGAATAATAACAATCGTGCAGCCCGCCAAACACGGCGGGAAACACGGGCCGATATCGGGCCACCGAATTGCCGTCATGACCAGACCAGCACCACTCAAGGTTGTAAAAGCAGCGCCAGCTTCCGTCCTTGAAGTCACGCCCACATCACGTGGCGGACGCCGCGAAGCCTTTCGCCGAGCCGCGGCACATTGCGCCCCGGCCGTGGAGACCAACGCACTGTTGGTCGCGCCAGCGGTGACCAGACTACTCCTGACATCCCACTGTTCCGAGATTGTCACACCTTTGTTCCCCGCAAAGATTCCATGTTGGACTACGACTGGTCACATCCGGCAGACGAGCGCGAGAGATGACCGGAGCCTGCAGGTCCCCCCATCGTCGCCGAACGTCAGAGGAGCCGCCGCCGGACCGGCGACACGGCCCGTCAGCACGGACACTCCACTGGCTGTCAGCAAGGACCCTCCACCGGCCATCACCACGGACACTTCACCGGTCCGTCAGCATGGACACTCCTCCGACCGTCGGTAAGTAGGCTAACAGCCGGGCGCGTTGTCGTGTTCAGACGCCGGTAATGTACACAGACGGCGGTAGACCGCGCGCCACCCGCCCCGGTGGCCGCCGCGGTGACGACCGCGCCGCACGGACGCCGCGGCGACGTACGCGCCGCACGGACGACGCGTCAAAGAGGACAGCCACGCCGGCAACCCACGCACGGAAAGCCAGGTGGCAATGTGCTGAGGTACACCAGTTCGTGACAGACGGGGGCACCGGGCCGCGCACCGTCGCCACAGCGCACTGCCCTGAGAGCAGTGCTGTCGGCAGTGCGGCACATTCGACTCTCTGCGCTCTGACGACGCCCACTTCAGCCTGGCGGCGATGTTCCGACAATGCGACCCGAGCCATCCTCGGTTGCCCATTGTCACTCCCCCCCCCCCCCCCCCACGGTCGCCCCGACCCGCCGCCACCGCGCGCACCTCCGTCTGCAGCCATTCCTCGGCCCATCACTTGAATGGCCTCCCCCTGTCCCCCTGTTTATAGCCAGGGGCTCGTCACCCACCCTATGCGAGCCCCCCGTCCGGCGCCGCTCGCCTGCCTCCCCCGCGCCCTCTCGGGTCCGCCGCCGCCGGGCATTTACGGCCGGCCGAAAGCCGGCCACCGCATCACGGACCTTGCCGGGGGCCGCGGCGCGGAATAAACACGCGCCGTGGCGGTCCCCGCAGAGAGGGACGCCGCCGCAGGCCGCGGCGGCGTCGCATTCAGGACAAGCGGCGGCGGCGAGCACGCAGTAGCTCCAGGGTGGTGTGCCTGGCCAGTGACAGCGAGGACGTGCGTTTGGGACCCGCCAACAGCTGTGATTCGGCTCCCTCCGATAGAGCACCGTAACAGACGGTGACGCTCATGGGCGCTAGTGTCAACCATCAGCTAATCGTAGGACAACAGTCTGCAGACTTGGCACACGTCTTCGCAGACACTGCGTCAAACAACAGCCGTCGGACGGCAAACAACCAGACGTCAGACACGAGACAACAGAGGTCATTCGTCAGACGGCAGTCAGACGTCAGACGCCTGTCACCGCCCGGCCCGAGCCGGTCCAGGCCAACACGACGGCTTTCACCGCGAGCCAAGGGGAAAAACCTCGCCGCACAGGCACCGCGCGTGGCCCCTCCGACAGCCTGCAGCCGCGGCCGCTCTGGGCCGGCGCCGACCGCTGAACGAGCTGGACCGGGTCCAGCAGCGGCGTCCGGACAGGTCCAGCAGGTGGCGTCTGGATCGGGTCCCAGCGCCACCGCTGGATAGACACTGCCAGGCGTCCCCGCACCACGCCGGCGGCGAGCTCGACGCCACAGGGAATCTGTAGCCTATGGCCAGGGCATCATGGCATGGCGTCGTCGGCTCGCTACCGACGATGCCGATTCAGAGGCTCGAGATGGATCGCCTCGGACGACGCCGTCACACACGCAGTCCGTCTACACGCTGGTGCGACTCCACCGCTCACCACACTCGCACACTCCACCGACTCCACACTCTCCACAGCGCGCCCGACCGGACACCCGCCACACGCACCGCGCACGCCCGCCGTCGCCGACGACAGCCGCCGCCGAGACCACTCACCGGCGCCGTCTCCCGCTGCCTGCCGCCAGCGCGCATCGTGGCCCGACGGCGCAGGGCGCCACATGAGGGCGCAGTGCGCGGAGCGGGCGCCCCGCCGACCCCGGGACCGGCCGTGCCTTCCCCTCCCCCTCCCCTCCCGCCACCTCCGGCCAGATGGGTCGGCCGATAGGGCGGCCGTCCCGCGCGCGGGCGGCGACAACAGGGCGGCGAAGTGTACCGCCACCGCCGCCGCCGCCGCCGCCGCGCTGGCCCCGGGCCGCAGATTAGACACCGCCGCGGTCCTCCTCCTACGCCAACGCCGCCGCCGCCACCGCCACCGCCGCCGACATCAGATTCCCCGATTGCGTTGCGGCAGAACTGCAACTGCGCCGCGGAGCGCTGCGCCCATGGCAGCGTGAAACGCCCAGGAGCAGCCGGCCAAAGGCCGCGAGCCGCCGACGCCAGGGCCGCGGGTCGAACACGCCGCGCTACGCTGTCGCGCTGGCGGGTCACCTTAGGTCGGCGCTCGCTTCCCAGCCGCCGCCGGCACCTCGCCCACCCAGCCAACGGCTCGCCGCGCCGCGCCAGCGCCGATGACCGGGTGCGGCTTCATGAGTGTATCGGCTACCGAGGCCACCTCGCGCTCGGTCGCACGAGCCCGCGGGCGGTGCCGCGGCCCCCAGTCCAGCCTGGACGCCCCTAGAGAACGTGCCGCGCCCGCGTTCCGAACGCTCTCTGGTCGCACCGGCCGAGACGCGCTGGTACTATCGAGCATCGGCTCAAAGATGTCCGGGCCGCGCCGGCCTTGCAGCATCAGACGGCTCAACAGGCCAACAATGGTTGCACCAGCACAATGACGAATGACGCAGTGTTGCAGAAAAGCCTGCAATCCACACAGATCGTTCAAAACAGATCGCACCAGCCACCGCTTATTATGAGACCCAAAAGTAATCCTGTTTCGAAACCAACTGGACCGACTCGTTTTTGTTGTGCTGGAGTCCATACTTCGAACCCGGCTACCCAACTACAGCACCAGCTCGCGGTTTCTCGCAGCCGCCCACTCATCAGAAGGCTGCCGCCTACCACAACACACCGAGTACCCAGCGTTGAACGCGCGGCACCCAGCCCCAAGCCTCACACCATAGGAGTCAACAACAGCTCTTCCCAGCCGTCCGATAACGGATATCGGCCGCTGGCCCGTTTCCACGGGTCGCGCACCGCGCGGGTGGACCCTGCGGCTGGGGTCGCCACGTGGCGCACGTGCCGCGGCCGCCCAGCTGACCGACTCTCACGTGACCGGCGGGCGGCGGCCCGTCGCGGCCTCCCGGCCGCACCGGGCCGGGCACGAAGGGCCGCCGCCGCCGCCGCCGCCGCCGCCGGCACGTGCCGATGCGATGCCTCCGATGCGGAAGATGATGAAATGGGCACGCGGAGGACGGACGGGAAGGACAGGCGCCTGCGCATTTCAGCGCACATGAATCCGGTCCGGATGACGAAGCCGGCCGCCAGCGCGAGCCGGGAGCCGCGCGAGCCGCTCGCGCTTGCACTGTGCTCCGAAGCTGATGGACAGGCTTCGCTATCATCCGGACAGCGGGTCCGTTCGGCCCGTGTGGTGTTCCGCGAATGTCTCGATATCGCTCGCACGAGAGACAACGAACATGCCCCGACTGACACGTGAGTCCTAGTCTGCATCAGAGTTAGGCGGTGTACGGCGACATGGTTTGTTACCTGAAGCCTGCTGCGCGCCTGGGTGGTCCTGGGGAAAGATGCTGGACTCGTAATCCAGCGGCACTGGGTACGAGTCCCAGAGCGGATGCATTGTTTGACCCGGCTGAAGTGGAGAGGTCAGCTGGCAACTGGCCACCGAGGGCAACCCAGGCTCGAGGCGGCCGTGCCACGGCACTGTGCGGCACGTGAAAACCCCTGGAAAACCTCTACCTGGCAAAAAGAGCGGGGGCAAAATGATCCGTTGAACTGGACGGCACGACTTGGGTGGTGGGTTCAGGGTACACGCAACAAGCTAAGTTTAGCGGGTACTCTGAACCCGAAGTCACCCATGCAGACCATTCGGAATAAATTTAAAAAAGCCTATTACGCCAAGAATTGGTGGGAAACCTGCCAACGTGGTCTGTGGCTTATAACCTGTTACGCCAAGAGTTGGTGGGGAAACAGACAAGCGTGTTTCCCAACATGTTCGCAACCCTCAATTATGTCGCACAGGCTATTCGATCGCTTTGCGAAAATCAGCGCCACGTCTCAAGCACGAAGTCGCGGCAGGGCATACCAGCCAGAGAATGCCTCATGCCATGCATTTGTCTGATGTAAGTGCTGACCGTGGCCGTTCGGCGTCACGTGACCTTTGCCCTGAAAGTTCACGCCGTCCTCACCCGACTTATCGCCGCACTTTCGTGCACTGTTGCTGCGTTACAGAGCACAGAAGTGCACCTACTGGAGGGGGGGGGGGGGGGGCGCAGGGGGGGCTCCTACCTGCGGTCTGCACGCCAGGCGAATAAATCCGCTTCAAAAGCATTGCACTTTTAAATGTAAGACTTCATGCCGCTGCGCGTTTCTTCAAGCAGCGCATCATTTCTAAAGCGGCGTAATTCCCTTCACAAAGGAAATTCTGGGCATTGCCCTTTACTGCACACTCGCTAACGCGGGAGCGCGAAATCTCGCCAAATCTGGGATTAGGTCTCCAGTAGCGGCTGCGTTCTCTCGGCGTCGCCGACGGATCTACAGGCCGCCACCACCGCCAGTCACAGTCTCTTCACGCATCGCACAGTCCACGGGACCATCAGCTCCACCGCAAGAGAACAACAGGCCACCGCCCGTGGAGGGCAGACCACCGTCCGTGGAGGGCAGACCACCGTCCGCGGAGGGCAGACCACCGCTCGCGGACGACAGACCACCGCCCGCGGACGGCAGACCACCGCTCGCGGACGACAGACCACCGTCCGCGGAGGGCAGACCACAGCCCGCGGATGGCAGACGCCGCCCGAGGATGGCAGACTGCCGCCCGAGGATGGCAGACCACCGCCTGCGGACGGCAGACCACCGCTCGCGGACGGCAGACCACCGTCCGCGGAGGGCAGACCGCCGCCCGTGGACGACAGGCCACCGCCCGCAGCGTCACCCGGGTCAGGTGCGCCCCCCAACCTCCACCGCACCGCTCCCCCACTTACCGACGCTGACGGCGGGGACGGCGGGGCGCGGCGCGCCGCCGCCGGCCAGTGCGCTCACACACCGGCTAGCCGCCACGCTGTCGCGCACCATGGTGGGCGCCGTGACGGCGGGCGTGACGACGGGCGCGACGGCGGTCGGCGCGCGGCGCGCCCGGCTGCGGCAGGATCAGCTGCGACAGGCCGCCGGCGCCGACCACGGCCAGCGGCAGGCCGGTCAGCAGCGGCAGCGCGGCGCCGGGCGCGGCCGCGCAGGGCGCCGGCGGCGAGAGGCCGCGGGCGCGGCGCGCGTCGGTGGGCACCGGCGGCGCCGGCGGGAACAGGCTCGGGTGGGCCAGGCCGCCCGGCCGCGCGCACAGCGACGGGAACGTCTGCGCGCTGGGCGTCACCGGGATGATGAGGTAGGCCACGGCCATGGCGGCGGGTCGGGTGCGGGTGTGGCGGACGGCGGGAGGGGTCGGTGATATCACAGGGCGTATTGCACTGACCGCGCGGCCAGAGCGGCGACCGGGCTCTCGGCCAGCAGCCGGGGATCACGGCCGGCACCAGATCGCCGTCGGCGGACTAGGCTAAAGCGGCCGGCTCGGGCCGCGGCCGTGAGCGTCGCTCGCCGACAAGGGGACACGAGGAAGGGCTGCCTGCCGGCTGGTCGCGGCTGGCGTGTCTCCCAGAGCGGCGACTACCTTCTTTTGGTCAATTTCTCGCTGTTCACGACAATCTCGCGTCTCCACAGGAAGCGGTACCCGGCACTCATTGCACCTGCATAGCGGAGCGCCACTGTCGCAGAAATCCCGGCACCCGGGGGAGCACAGTGCGCGCGCGCGTTCCTTCTCAACGCTGGACCGTGAACTGCGCTGTGCGGCGCGGCAGCCGGCCACGGCGCCCGCCCACCAGCGGCTCTCAAACCGGCCGGGGCGACAGCCGCCGCCGCCGCCGTTCGGGTGCCAAAGTTTGGAGCCCGCAGCGTTGCCAGGCGACGGAGGCGCGTGTGTGCCGTTGGCTGGCAACGGTGACCGTTGCGATTGGCTGACGCCCGCTGTTGATGACGTCAACAGCGGGATAGCAAGGCCGCCATTGGCTGCAGCCCGTAGACGTTGACAATCCTTTCACCAATGGGACTGGACGCGTTAGCATGCAAGCCCTCCATCATTCAGTACTCTGCCGAGAACACCGCCACGACCGAGCCGGCCAGGACCCCGTGGACGACGGACAAACAAACCGGCGCTCTTTCGCCAGCAGATCGTCCGTACGGGAATTCCGAAGGACACCCATTGAGCACACTGGGCAAAGTCCAGCGCGGTCACGGCAAGCCTACCAAGCATCAGTACGGCTTCGTGTACCAGCCCGCATTTCTGATCAATACGAGCCATTTTCACCGCTGTGTTGGCGTCTTACCCAGGGAAAGGGGGGGGAGGAGCGTTTGG
Organism: Pollicipes pollicipes; assembly: GCF_011947565.3. Taxonomy (NCBI): domain Eukaryota; kingdom Metazoa; phylum Arthropoda; class Thecostraca; order Pollicipedomorpha; family Pollicipedidae; genus Pollicipes; species Pollicipes pollicipes. The sequence continues at coordinate 5,868,968 of NW_023597055.1, forward strand.
CAAGGTGGGTTGGGGGGTGGGGGGGGGGGGGGGCGCCGTCCTTCATCTCTGGAAAAAATATAGCATTCACGCTGCGGTTCTATATGGAAACGGAAGCCGCCCCTGCTCCTCCTCTCATCTATTTTCTCATGGACTCCTCCAACAGCGGCCTCACATCCTGAGTCTGACATCCTCACATTCTCAGATCTTCCAGCGCACTGCCAAACACTGGAAACGCACGACTCTCCACATCGTCGCACACGCGACTGTGACCTTGGGTCGCGCCATTTCTGGCCCGCCGGCCGTCATTAGGCGTCCTGCCGACTGCGTCTGATCTTACCCCCCCCCCCCCCCTGTCTGCTGACACTTTAAGAGTGGTGTCCTTGATTTGTCGGAAAAACAGGTCAGAAACTGGATCCGGTCGAATAAACATATTCGGCCAATTATCGGGTGACAAAATCACCGCAGAGGACGCGGAACTGTAGCGGACACGGAACTGTAGAGCCGGAACTGTGGAGGACATGGAACTATAGAGGAGGCGGAACTGCAGAGCCGGGGCTGAAGAGGACACGAAACTGTAGGGGCGGAACTGTACGGGACACGACGCTGTAGAACAGGAACTGTAGAGGACACGGAACTGTGGAGCGAAACTGTAGAGGATACGGATCTGTAGAGGACACGGAGCTGTACAGGCGGAACACAGCAACCGTAGAGGCAGAACTGTAGAGGACGTGGAACTGTACAATAGCGGAACTGTGGAGGACAAGGAACGGTAGAGGATGCGAAACGCTGCAGGACACGAAACTGTAGCGAACGCGAAACTGTCGAGCACGCCGAACTGTAGAGGAGGCGGATCTATAACGGGCGCGGAACTGTAGACGCAGAACTATACAGGGCATGGAACAAGAGGACGTGGAACTGTACAGTTCAGTACGCGGAGCCGTGACGAAGCCGCAATGGCCGCTGCATGTCTCTGTCTTCAGTCAGGGAGGGGGCCGGCCCAGCCCGAGCCGGCCGGAGCCCGGCGAAGATCGCGGAGATGGTCCCCCTCCCCTCCCCCATCGTCAGGGCCCGGGCGAGCCCGACCGTTACCCGCCCGAAGCGCCGCACACACCCCGGCCGCTAGACACAGCCCGGAGCCGCGGCCGCCACAGTACGGCTAATGGCCCGGCGGACCTTGGCGTTCGCCCACGTCCGACGTCTGCGGCTGCGTCTGGCGTCTGGCGTCTGGCGTCTGGCGGCTGGCGGCTGGCGGCTGGCGGCTGGAGGCTGGCGGCTGGCGGCTGGCGGCTGGCGGCTGGAGGCTGGAGGCTGGAGGCTGGAGGCTGGAGGCTGGCGGCTGGCGGCTGGCGGCTGGAGGTCTGGAGTCTAGAGTCTGGAGTGAGGTTTCATGTCTGGAGTCTGAAATCTGGTATCTGGAATCTAAGATCCAGGGTGTGAGGTGTGAGGTGTGAGGTGTGAGGTGTGAGGTCTGTGGTCTGGGGCTTGGTATCTAGTGTCTGGTGTCTGGTGTCTGGTGTCTGGGGTTTGGGCTTGTCCACGGCCAGGTATTAGCACAGCACGGCGTCCAGCTACCTCTTGGAGGGGATCGACGTCTCGAAGCGCCTGCCTATATCGTTCTGCTCATTGGCGAAGCGGATGCTCGGCAGAGCAAGCAAGATGCGTCCTTAATTCGAGGGACATGAAAAAACATTGTAGTTTAGTACTGCATCATACCGCAATAGACTATCATCACAAACCGCCAGCTCGGTATCACCCGCGGACGTCTTACAGTTCCTGAACATGGTACACATGAACGGCTACAAGCCGAGGACTGCGCGGCCACGAGCAGTCCCGGGCCACAGGCAGCGAATCGGCAGTACAGACCGCGCGGACACTGCAGTACAAACACCCGCAGGCCCCGTGTCGACCGACGCCGGCCCTCGCGCTCAGCCGCCGCACCGGCGTAAGCAGTCAGCTATTGTTTGTCTGTGACGGCCGGTGAAGGAGATCATTACTAACGACGTGACCCCCGTCAATCCGACAGATGAGGTGCCGCGATGCGTCCAAAACCGGTCCGAACACGTCGCCGCTTTCGGTCCGCACTGCGCAGCCCGGGCGGGGTGTCGAAAAACATACGCAAACAAGATAGTTAACGAGCGGCTCCGCCTGTCGTCTCAAGCAGAGCTCGCGCCCGGCGAAAGTCGATCGGTGCGCCGTTGCCGTGCGGGCGGACGTCCCCTCCCCCTTTCCCCACCGGTAAGATGCGCGACGGTCCGCCGCTCTGACGCGGTTACACGGGAACGGGCTCCGGTGGCGACCTTCTGACCGAACCGTCCCGGGTTCGATTCCCGCCGCAGGAAACATTCCGCGGCTCCGTTTTCCCGAGAGGTGGCTCCGCCAATGACCCTAGCCACGAGTGTCCATATATGAAATCATACACACGCACCCGGTCCGAGAAGTCCGAAGGCAGTGCCCTGCAACGCTGCGCAGACGGCTGCGCCGCCTCAGTTCCGTCCCTCCGCCCCCATCGTCATCCAGCGCCACCTCCTCCGGGTGACTCCCACCGACTGAGCAGGGAAGTGGCCGCCGGAGCCCTCGGGAGCATGGACTCCGCAGCCGGGCGGCACAGCGCGTCGACCGGCCCGGAGCGACGCGACCGAGCCAGCCAGCTGCGGCATGCGGCCGCCGCTCAGGGCCGCGCCTCCGCCCACCGCCGTCGCTGCCCCTCCCCTTCCCTCAGTTCGCCCCCTCCCCTGGCAGCAGTACCCGCGACAGGGTGCAAATCATCGCTGACGGCCGGCGAGGCTGGCACCGCCGGCGCTTACGTAACGTCGGCGACCAGTCTCGCTCGGCCGGCGCCAGCAGGCTGGACGACGCCCCGCCGACCACCGCCTCTCCCGACCAGTGCGGGCGAGACGAACAGGAACGGGCACGGTCGCGCAACAGCCGTCTCCGAGACGGACGCCGGTCCAGGTCGCGGAGCCAAACGCCGGGGCGTTGGCGCCGATTTGTCAACAGCGGCTCGAATGACTCACGCCCGCGGGTCCCCCCCGAAGCCGCTTCCAGGACGCTTCTGAGAAAGACGACGGTCGGCGGCGTGGTTCGCACGCCGCGACCGAATTCTTTCCGTCGTCGCGGCCCACGCGCTGGTACCGGCCGCCGACACCGTTGAATGATAGCAGGGGCGAATATGGCCAGCCGATCACGTGACGGCGGCGTGGCGGCATCGGTGGGCGGGGCCGCCGCGCGGCTTTCCCAGACATCGGCCGGACCACGCCCCGCCAGCCGGCGACTTTCCTGGCGGCGCGCAGCCGTCGGCTGCGCGGGGTGGGTGCGTGGGTCACGCCGCCGCCGCCGCCGCCGCCGCCGCCGCCGTCGCACCGGCTGGCCACATCAGGGCCTGACACCGCCCGTGGACACCGCGCGTGGACATCGTGGACACCGCCCGAACGCTGTTGACCGACGGTGTGCTGGGTGGCGAGCTCCAGAGCGTGTCCTCGGGAGACCTCGTATCCACACCGTATTGTTGGGCGTCCTCGCATCCACACCGTATTGTTGGGCGTCCTCGCATCCACACCGTATTGTTGGGCGTCCCCGTGTCCACACCGTATTGTTGGGCGTCCCCGTGTCCACACCGTATTGTTGGGCGTCCTCGTATCCACACCGTATTGTTGGGCGTCCCCGTCTCCACACCGTATTGTTGGGCGTCCTCGTATCCACACCGTATTGTTTGGGCGTCCTCGTATCCACACCGTATTGTTGGGCGTCCTCGTATCCACACCGTATTGTTGGGCGTCCTCGTATCCACACCGTATTGTTGGGCGTCCTCGTGTCCACACCGTATAGTTGGGCGTCCTCGTATCCACACCGTATCGTTGGGCGTCCCCGTGTCCACACCGTGCCCGAGGGAGTCCTCGTGCTCCGACCGTACCCACGGGACACCTCGTGTCCGGGCTATGTCCTTGGGAGCCCTCGCGTCCCCTGATCCTCACGGCTCGTGCTGCGAACCAGCCAGTCCCTTTTCGGCTATCTGCACACCTCGCTCATCACAAGTCAGTTGGCAACACTCTACGAGCGCAAAAAAACCTGACGTCGGCGCGTCCTCGCACCTCCATCAGCACCGACCCCCTGGACTGAAGGGGAGCGTGGGGCACAGCGGCCTCGACGTCCCCAGCAAAAACCTCGTCGCCACGCCGCCAGACGGCCGAGGGCACCGGTCCTGCTGGTGAGACGGGGAGAGGGGGGGGATAGTGAGGGGAGGAGGAGAGAGTGAGCGAGGAGAGAGTGAGGCTCGGGTGAGAGGCCGCTCCGAGCTGGCGCGCGACCGGAGCCCGTACCGCGGTAGTTCCGCCCGCCGCAGCGCGACCAGTCTGTGTAAGTGACCACTGAAGCTACTGGCGCGGCCGCACACACCTAGCACGGGACGAGACTGCTGAAAGTTACCCGCAGCGAGAACCGAACCCAGATCTCCTGATCCAGCACTGAGCGCTTAACTCCAAGACCGCCAGGTTCACCTCTCACTGCTTCGACCACGGCACCCAGCACGGGCGCTGCGGCCACTCGCACGAGTGAGCAGCAGTCACCAGCAGCAGGAGTGCAGCAGTCAGCAGCAGCAGGAGTGCGGCTGTCAGCAGCAGCAGGGGCGGGGCAGTCAGCAGCAGCAGGAGTGCAGCAGTCAGCAGCAGCAGGAGTGCGGCAGTCAGCAGCAGCAGGTGTGCAGCAGTCAGCAGCAGCAGAAGTGCAGCAGTCAGCAGCAGCAAGGGCGCGGCAGTCACCGGACCCAGCGGAGTCGACCGCCGGCAGCCAGTGCGACCAAGGCCGCCTTCCGGGAGCAGCCAGGGGAGCCGGACCAGCCGAGGGCGGAGCCTCTCGCGGGCGCCCGGCTGTGCCGACCCCCGCACCGGCCCGTGTCACTCTGACGACCCCACATCGGCCTGTGTTCCTCCGTTGACCTCACATCGGGCTCTCATGATCCCGAGCCTATACGCTGGAAGTCGGCCGGCAATGTGACGGCACGCCTCCGACGGCTCAGAGCGAGTCTGAGTCTGAGTCCGAGTCCGAGTCCGATTCCGAGTCCGAGTCCGAGTCCGAGTCCGAGTCCGATTCCGAGCGAGTCCGGACAACAGCGGCCAGCTGGGGCATCTGACTTGGGCCCTGCCGGTCTGCCAGCCCCCCCCCCCCTTCACACGCACGGCGAGTCCAGGCGTTCCTGGGTTGCGGAGCCAAGTGTCACTACACCCGTCACCGGGTCCTGCCCGGTCCGGACAGGGCCGAGAGGAGCGCGGGCCGGAACCCGTTTTTTTTTTTTAACCCCCAGCGTGCCAGCTCGGAGCGTCGCTCTGGCTCTGCTCAGCGAGGCGCTCACCGCCCACCGCGACAGCTGATCGGATATGCGGTGCTGGGACGGTGAACACCGCCAAAAAACGGCTCAGCTTCGCAGAACACACGGCGGAAAACTGACATTTCGACCGCTCAAACCCGTTTACAGTTGGCCTGAACCGTGGGCCTGACACAGGCACGAGAAGGATGCTTCGTCTTCGTCACGCCGCGTCACGTCACGTCACGTTCAGTTTCGATACGGGCAGCAAGTTTGAAGCGAAGCAGGCCGACGTTTTATGCTGGGGTTGTGTTGAGTGAAACGAAGCAGGCCTTGACTTCTCCTTGGACTGTGTTAAGCATTCAAGTTCGCGTGCGTCTGCAGTGAAAAACCTGCTTCACCACAAAAAGAAAACTGTCGACGAAGCGACCTCCAAATGTCACCTGTCAAAAACCCAGCGCTGACACCCGCCGCGGCGCGAGCATGCAGCAATAACGCAGCGGGCGGCGGCGGCGTTGCGTAATTGCACATGGTGTGGCGTGGCGCAGCAGGGCCACGGAAGCTGTCTGCATGTCGCCTCGGACGCGCCTGGAATCACTTCCGCGTTGGGACACCGTGAACTTCGACTCCTGAACCAAGGCCTCGCGGGTCTTCCTCGGTCTTGACCCTCAGCCGCTTCGGGGAGACATGAGGGGGCGTTGGGAGAGGGCGGAGACGGGTGGTCCGCGTAGCATTGATAAACGCGGCCTTCTAACCGGGTGCTGGCGGTTTTTGCCCCCCTACGCGGAGCACAGGGTGAACGAGCAGCCAGTGCCCGTCTGCCGACATTGGAACTGTCGGATCAACAAATTTGCCCGGACTTCACCGGCACGTGTATCGGTTACGACCGCCGGCGTCACCCTCTCCGACGAAGGCCGTGCAAGCGACTTCCCTGCTACAGGAATCGAGCCTAAGTCTCCCAATCATGAGCCCAACGCGCGCAACGACTCGGCCGTTCGGCAATCCGCCCGAGGCGCCCGACACCTCGCGCCACGCGCCGGCTCGGACGGTCGTGCGGGCTGTCCCGGCGTGGCCCAGCGGCCCGGCCCCGGCAAGCCGCGGCCGAGCCGAGCCGCGGCGCCGCCGCCGGCCGCGGCCGTCACGCGGCGTCCGCGTGACGGCCGCCGCCCGAAGTGGGCCACTGCGCAGTCGGCCGCCCGCCCGGGTGGGTCGGCGGGCGGGGCGGGACTCCCACAGGCGGGGAGGACGGCGTGCCCCGGCGTGCCCGCAGCCGGAGCCGGGGCCACCGGCTCGCCGCCGACACGGAGTACGCCGCGGAGAAGCCAGGGGTGAGCTCTGGGAGCAGGCGCTTCTGTGCTGACGGTCCAGCTACGCCCGCTCGAGGCAGGGACCCGCACGGACCTGTGCGAGTGCTTCTTGTTTACGAGGAGGCCCGCGTCAACGAAACCCGCGACGCGGCATTTCTCATTACCGGCCGCACATCTCAATCATCGGCTTTTTCGAGCAGGTCGGACCGATCAGCTGTCAAACGCAACCGATAGCAATTAGACAACACACCGCGACTGGGCACCCGTTCTCCCTGCTGGCCGCCCAGCTGCAAGGCGGGCCAGCCGGCACCTGGCGACCGGCACAGCCAAGGTCAGCCAGTGCCCCCCCCCCCCCCCCTCCAGCGCAGCTCCACCTCTGCAGATGCCGCCCCGGCGCCCGCGCACACCGCTCCAGCGGCGCCGCCCCGTTGCGACAGCGACGCGGCCGGCCAGGCGGCTCCACGCGGCGCGTGCTCCAGCTCCGACCCGCCGGCGGCTCCCGAGGGTCACCGGGTAGCGCAACGACTGGGAACTTTGGAGGTCTGCCAGAGCGATCTTGGGCGGGAACAGCCGCCCAGCACGGGACGCCAGCGCCACTCAGAACACGGGCGGGGCTTCACCGGACACTAGCCCTGCACAAGGCGCGACCGGTGGCGGATCCAGAAGGGGGGGGGGGGGGCACGGGGCGGTGCACTCTCCTCCTTTCGCCGAAG
>NW_023597055.1:5877265-5889981 GCF_011947565.3 Pollicipes pollicipes
CCTGCCGAGACGCGCTGTACTAATCGAGCATCGGCTCAAGATGTCCGGGCCGCGCCGGCCTTGCAGCATCAGACTGCTCAACAGGCCAACAATGGTTGCACACACAATGACGAATGACGCAGTGTTGCAGAAAAGCCTGCAATCCACACAGATCGTTCAAACAGATCGCACCAGCCACCGCTTATTTATGATACCCAAAAGTAATCCTGTTTCGAAACCAACTGGACCGACTCGTTTTTGTTGGCTGGAGTCCATACTTCGAACCCGGCTACCAACTACAGCCACCATCTCGCGGTTTCTCGCATGCCGCCCACTCATCAGAAAGGCTGCCGCTACCACAAACACCCGAGTACCCCAGCGTTGAACGCACGGCGCCCAGCCCCAAGCCTCACACCATAGAGTCAACAAAGCTCTTCCCAGCCGTCCGATAACGGATATCACCGCTGGCCCGTTTCCACGGGTCGCGCACCGCGCGGGTGGACCCTGCGACTGGGGTCGCCACGTGGCGCACGTGCCGCGGCCGCCCAGCTGACCGACTCTCACGTGAACCGGCGGCGGCGGCCCGTCGCGGCCCCCCGGCCGCACCGGGCCGGGACCGAAGGGCCGCCGCCGCCGCCGCCGCCGCCCGCCGGCACGTGCCGATGCGATGCCTCCGATGCGGAAGATGATGAAATGGGCACGCGTAGGACGGACGGGAAGGACAGGCGCTGCGCATTTAGCGCACATGAATCCGGTCCGGATGACGAAGCCGGCCGCCAGCGCGAGCCGGGAGCCGCGCGAGCCCGCGCGCTTGCACTGCGCTCCGAAGCTGATGGACAGGCTTCGCTATCATCCGGACAGCGGGTCCGTTCGGCCCGTGTGGTGTTCCGCGAATGTCTTGATATCGCTCGCACGAGAGACAACGAACATGCCCCGACTGACGCGTGAGTCCTAGTTTGCATCAGAGTTAGGCGGTGTGCGGCGACATGGTTTGTTACTTGAAGCGCGCCTGGGTGGTCTTGGGGAAAGATGCTGGACTCGCAATCCAGCGGCACTGGGTACGAGTCCCAGAGCGGATGCATTGTTTGACCCGGCTGAAGTGGAGAGGTCAGCTGGCAACTGGCCACCGAGGGCAACCCAGGCTCGCGGCGCAGCACTGTGCGGCACGTAAAAACCCCTGGAAAACCTCTACCTGGCAAAAAGAGCGGGGGCAAAATGATCCGTTGAACTGGACGGCACGACTTGGGTGGTGGGTTCAGGGTACACGCAACAAGCTAAGTTTAGCGGGGTACTCTGAACCGAAGTCACCCATAGCAGACCATTCGGAATAAATTTAAAAAAGCCTATTACGCCAAGAATTGGTGGGAAACCTGCCAACGTGGTCTGTGGCTTATAACCTGTTACGCCAAGAGTTGGTGGGGAAACAGACAAGCGTGTTTCCCAAAATGTTCGCAACCCTCAATTATGTCGCACAGGCTTTTCGATCGCTTTGCGAAAATCAGCGCCACGTCTCAAGCACGAAGTCGCGGCAGGGCATACCAGCCAGAGAATGCCTCATGCCATGCATTTGTCTGATGTAAGTGCTGACCGTGGCCGTCGGCGTCACGTGACCTTTGCCCTGAAAGTTCACGCCGTCCTCACCCGACTTATCGCCGCACTTTCGTGCACTGTTGCTTGCGTTACAGAGCACAGAAGTGCACCCTACTGGAGGGGGGGGGGGGGGGGCGCAGGGGGGCTCCTACCTGCGGTCTGCACGCCAGGCGAATAAATCCGCTTCAAAAGCATTGCACTTTTAAATGTAAGGACTTCATGCCGCTGCGCGTTTCTTCAAGTAGCGCATCATTTCTAAAGCGGCGTAATTCCCTTCACAAAGGAAATTCTGGGCATTGCCCTTTACTGCACACTCGCTAACGCGGGAGCGCGAAATCTCGCCAAATCTGGGATTAGGTCTCCAGTAGCGGCTGCGTTCTCTCGGCGTCGCCGACGGATCTACAGGCCGCCACCACCGCCAGTCACAGTCTCTTCACGCATCGCACAGTCCACGGGACCATCAGCTCCACCGCAAGAGAACAACAGGCCACCGCCCGTGGAGGGCAGACCACCGTCCGTGGAGGGCAGACCACCGTCCGCGGAGGGCAGACCACCGCTCGCGGACGACAGACCACCGCCCGAGGATGGCAGACCACCGCCCGCGGACGGCAGACCACCGCTCGCGGACGGCAGACCACCGCCCGAGGATGGCAGACCACCGCCCGAGGATGGCAGACCGCCGCCCGAGAACGGCCGGCCACCGCCCGCAGCGTCACCCGGGTCAGGTGCGCCCCCCAACCTCCACCGCACCGCTCCCCCACTTACCGACGCTGACGGCGGGGACGGCGGGGCGCGGCGCGCCGCCGCCGGCTAGGTGCGCTCACACACCGGCTAGCCGCCACGCTGTCGCGCAACCATGGTGGCGCCGTGACGGCGGGCGTGACGACGGGCGCGACGGCGGCGGCGCGCGGCGCGCCCGGCTGCGGCAGGATCAGCTGCGACAGGCCGCCGGCGCCGACCACGGCCAGCGGCAAGCCGGTCAGCAGCGGCAGCGCGGCGCCGGGCGCGGCCGCGCGGGGCGCCGGCGGCGAGAGGCCGCGGGCGCGGCGCGCGTCGGTGGGCACCGGCGGCGCCGGCGGCGCCGGCGGGAACAGGCTCGGGTGGGCCAGGCCGCCCGGCCGCGCGCACAGCGACGGGAACGTCTGCGCGCTGGGCGTCACCGGGATGATGAGGTAGGCACGGCCATGGCGGCGGGTCGGGTGCGGGTGTGGGCGGACGGCGGGAGGGGTCGGTGATATCACAGGGCGTATTGCACTGACCGCGCGGCCAGAGCGGCCACCGGGCTCTCGGCCAGCAGCCGGGGATCACGGCCGGCACCAGATCGCCGTCGGCGGACTAGGCTAAAGCGGCCGGCTCGGGCCGCGGCCGTGAGCGTCGCTCGCCGACAAGGGGACACGAGGAAGGGCTGCCTGCCGGCTGGTCGCGGCTGGCGAGTCTCCCAGAGCGGCGACTACCTTCTTTTGGTCAATTTCTCGCTGTTCACGACAATCTCGCGTCTCCACAGGAAGCGGTACCCGGCACTCATTGCACCTGCATAGCGGAGCGCCACTGTCGCAGAAATCCCGGTACCCGGGGGAGCACAGTGCGCGCGCGCGTTCCTTCTCAACGCTGGACCGTGAACTGCGCTGTGCGGCGCGGCAGCCGGCCACGGCGCCCGCCCACCAGCGGCTCTCAAACCGGCCGGGGCGACAGCCGCCGCCGCCGTTCGGGTGCCAAAGTTTGGAGCCCGCAGCGTTGCCAGGCGACGGAGGCGCGTGTGTGCCGTTGGCCGGCAACGGTGACGGTTGCGATTGGCTGACGCCCGCTGTTGATGACGTCAACAGCGGGATAGCAAGGCCGCCATTGGCTGCAGCCCGTAGACGTTGACAATCCTTTCACCAATGGGACTGGACGCGTTAGCATGCAAGCCCTCCATCATTCAGTACTCTGCCGAGAACACCGCCACGACCGAGCCGGCCAGGACCCCGTGGACGACGGACAAACAAACCGGCGCTCTTTCGCCAGCAGATCGTCCGTACGGGAATTCCGAAGGACACCCATTGAGCACACTGGGCAAAGTCCAGCGCGGTCACGGCAAGCCTACGAAGCATCAGTACGGCTTCGTGTGCCAGGCTGCATTTCTGATCGATACGAGCCATTTTCACCGCTGTGTTGGCGTCTTACCCAGGGAAAGGGGGGGGGGGGGGAGCGTTTGGCAAGGTGGGTTGGGGGGTGGGGGGGTGGGGGGCGCCGTCCTTCATCTCTGGAAAAATGTAGCATTCACGCTGCGGTTCTATATGGAAACGGAAGCCGCTCCTGCTCCTCCTCTCATCTATTTTCTCATGGACTCCTCCAACAGCGGCCTCACATCCTGAGTCTGACATCCTCACATTCTCAGATCTTCCAGCGCACTGCCAAACACTGGAAACGCACGACTCTCCACATCGTCGCACACGCGACTGTGACCTTGGGTCGCGCCATTTCTGGCCCGCCGGCCGTCATTAGGCGTCCTGCCGACTGCGTCTGATCTTACCCCCCCCCCCCCCCCTGTCTGCTGACACTTTAAGAGCGGTGTCCTTGATTTGTCGGAAAAACAGGTCAGAAACTGGATCCGGTCGAATAAACATATTCGGCCACTTATCGGGTGACAAAATCACCGCAGAGGACGCGGAACTGTAGCGGACACGGAACTGTAGAGCCGGAACTGTGGAGGACATGGAACTGTACAGGAGGCGGAACTGCAGAGCCGGGACTGAAGAGGACACGAAACTGTAGAGGCGGAACTGTACGGGACACGACGCTGTAGACCAAGAACTGTAGAGGACACGGAACTGTGGAGCGAAACTGTAGAGGATACGGATCTGTAGAGGACACGGAGCTGTACAGGCGGAACACAGCAACCGTAGAGGCAGAACTGTAGAGGACGTGGAACTGTACAATGGCGGAACTGTGGAGGACAAGGAACGGTAGAGGATGCGAAACGCTGCAGGACACGAAACTGTAGCGAACGCGAAACTGTCGAGCACGCCGAACTGTAGAGGACGCGGATCTATAACGGGCGCGGAACTGTAGACGCAGAACTATACAGGGCATGGAACTAGAGGACGTGGAACTGTACAGTTCAGTACGCGGAGCCGTGACGAAGCCGCAATGGCCGCTGCATGTCTCTGTCTTCAGTCAGGGAGGGGGCCGGCCCAGCCCGAGCCGGCCGGAGCCCGGCGAAGATCGCGGAGATGGTCCCCCTCCCCTCCCCCATCATCAGGGCCCGGGCGAGCCCGACCGTTACCCGCCCGAAGCGCCGCACACACCCCGGCCGCTAGACACAGCCCCGAGCCGTGGCCGCCGCAGTACGGCTAATGGCCCGGCGGACCTTGGCGTTCGCCCACGTCCGACGTCTGCGGCTGCGTCTGGCGTCTGGCGTCTGGCGTCTGGCGTCTGGCGTCTGGCGTCTGGCGGCTGGCGGCTGGCGTCTGGCGTCTGGCGTCTGGCGTCTGGAGGTCTGGAGTCTAGAGTCTGGAGTCTGAGGTTTCATGTCTGGAGTCTGAAATCTGGTATCTGGAATCCAGGATCCAGGGTGTGAGGTGTGAGGTGTGAGGTGTGACAGGTGTGAGGTGTGAGGTGTGAGGTCTGTGGTCTGGGGCTTGGTATCTAGTGTCTGGTGTCTGGTGTCTGGTGTCTGGTGTCTGGGGTTTGGGCTTGTCCACGGCCAGGTATTAGCACAGCACGGCGTCCAGCTACCTCTTGGAGGGGATCGACGTCTCGAAGCGCCTGCCTATATCGTTCTGCTCATTGGCGAAGCGGATGCTCGGCAGAGCAAGCAAGATGCGTCCTTAATTCGAGGGCATGAAAAAACATTGTAGTTTAGTACTGCATCATACCGCAATAGACTATCATCATAAACCGCCAGCTCGGTATCACCCGCGGACGTCTTACAGTTCCTGAACATGGTACACATGAACGGCTACAAGCCGAGGACTGCGCGGCCACGAGCAGTCCCGGGCCACAGGCAGCGAATCGGCAGTACAGACCGCGCGGACACTGCAGTACAAACACCCGCAGGCCCCGTGTCGACCGACGCCGGCCCTCGCGCTCAGCCGCCGCACCGGCGTGAGCAGTCAGCTATTGTTTGTCTGTGACGGCCGGTGAAGGAGATCATTACTAAGGACGTGACCCCCGTCAATCCGACAGATGAGGTGCCGCGATGCGTCCAAAACCGGTCCAAACACGTCGCCGCTTTCGGTCCGCACTGCGCAGCCCGGGCGGGGTGTCGAAAAACATACGCAAACAAGCTAGTTAACGAGCGGCTCCGCCTGTCGTCTCAAGCAGAGCTCGCGCCCGGCGAAAGTCGATCGGTGCGCCGTTGCCGTGCGGGCGGACGTCCCCTCCCCCTCATTCCCCAGCGGTAAGATGCGCGACGGTCCGCCGCTCTGACGCGGTTACACGGGAACGGGCTCCGGTGGCGACCTTCTGACCGAACCGTCCCCGGTTCGATTCCCGCCGCAGGAAACATTCCGCGGCTCCGTTTTCCCGAGAGGTGGCTCCGCCAACGATCCTAGCCACGAGTGTCCATATATGAAATCACACACACGCACCCGGTCCGAGAAGTCCGAAGGCAGTGCCCTGCAACGCTGCGCAGACGGCTGCGCCGCCTCAGTTCCGTCCCTCCGCCCCCATCGCCATCTCCTCCGGCTGCCCCCCCATCGTCATCCAGCGCCATCTCCTCCGGGTGACTCCCACCGACTGAGCAGGGAAGTGGCCGCCGGAGCCCTCGGGAGCATGGACTCCGCAGCCGGGCGGCACAGCGCGCCGACCGGCCCGGAGCGACGCGACCGAGCCAGCCAGCTGCGGCATGCGGCCGCCGCTCAGGGCCGCGCCTCCGCCCACCGCCGTCGCTGCCCCTCCCCTTCCCTCAGTTCGCCCCCCTCCCCTGGCAGCAGTACCCGCGACAGGGTGTAAATTATCGCTGACGGCCGGCGAGGCTGGCACCGCCGGCGCTTACGTAACGTCGGCGACCAGTCTCGCTCGGCCGGCGCCAGCAGGCTGGACGACGCCCCGCCGACCACCGCCTCTCCCGACCAGTGCGGGCGAGGCGAACAGGAACGGGCACGGCCGCGCAACAGCCGTCTCCGAGACGGACGCCGGTCCAGGTCGCGGAGCCAAACGCCGGGGCGTTGGCGCCGATTTGTCAACAGCGGCTCGAATGACTCACGCCCGCGGGTCCCCCCCGAAGCTGCTTCCAGGACGCTTCTGAGAAAGACGACGGTCGGCGGCGTGGTTCGCACGCCGCGACCGAATTCTTTCCGTCGTCGCGGCCCACGCGCAGGTACCGGCCGCCGACACCGTTGAATGATAGCAGGGGCGAATATGGCCAGCCGATCACGTGACGGCGGCGTGGCGGCATCGGTGGGCGGGGCCGCCGCGCGGCTTTCCCAGACATCGGCCGGACCACGCCCCGCCAGCCGGCGACTTTCCTGGCGGCGCGCAGCCGTCGGTTGCGCGGGGTGGGTGCGTGGGTCACGCCGCCGCCGCCGCCGCCGCCGTCGCACCGGCTGGCCACATCAGGGCCTGACACCGCCCGTGGACACCGCGCGTGGACATCGTGGACACTGCCCGAACGCTGTTGACCGACGGTGTGCTGGGTGGCGAGCTCCAGACCGTGTCCTCGGGAGACCTCGTATCCACACCGTATTGTTGGGCGTCCTCATGTCCACACCGTGCCCAAGGGAGTCCTCGTGCTCCGACCGTACCCACGGGACACCTCGTGTCCGGGCTATGTCCTTGGGAGCCCTCGTGTCCCCTGATCCTCACGGCTCGTGCTGCGGACCAGCCAGTCCCTTTTCGGCTATCTGCACACGTCGCTCATCACAAGTCAGTTGGCAACACTCTACGAGCGCAAAAAAACCTGACGTCGGTGCGTCCTCGCACCTCCATCAGCACCGACCCCCTGGACTGAAGGGGAGCGTGGGGCACAGCGGCCTCGACGTCCCCAGCAAAAACCTCGTCGCCACGCCGCCAGACGGCCGAGGGCACCGGTCCTGCTGGTGAGACGGGGAGAGGGGGGGGATAGTGAGGGGAGGAGGAGAGAGTGAGCGAGGAGAGAGTGAGGCTCGGGTGAGAGGCCGCTCCGAGCTGGCGCGCGACCGGAGCCCGTACCGCGGTAGTTCCGCCCGCCGCAGCGCGACCAGTCTGTGTAAGTGACCACTGAAGCTACTGGCGCGGCCGCACACACCTAGCACGGGACGAGACTGCTAAAAAGTTACCCGCAGCGAGAACCGAACCCAGATCTCCTGATCCAGCACTGAGCGCTTAACTCCAAGACCGCCAGGTTCACCTCTCACTGCTTCGACCACGGCACCCAGCACGGGCGCTGCGGCCACTCGCACGAGTGAGCAGCAGTCAGCAGCAGCAGGAGTGCAGCCGTCAGCAGCAGCAGGAGTGCGGCTGTCAGCAGCAGCAGGGGCGGGGCAGTCAGCAGCAGCAGGAGTGCAGCAGTCAGCAGCAGCAGGAGTGCAGCAGTCAGCAGCAGCAGAAGTGCAGCAGTCAGCAGCAGCAAGGGCGCGGCAGTCACCGGACCCAGCGGAGTCGACCGCCGGCAGCCAGTGCGACCAAGGCCGCCTTCCGGGAGCAGCCAGGGGAGCCGGACCAGCCGAGGGCGGAGCCTCTCGCGGGCGCCCGGCTGTGCCGACCCCGCACCGGCCTGTGTCACTCTGACGACCCCACATCGGCCTGTGTTCCTCCGTTGACCTCACATCGGGCTCTCATGATCCCGAGCCTATACGCTGGAAGTCGGCCGGCAATGTGACGGCACGCCTCCGACGGCTCAGAGCGAGTCTGAGTCTGAGTCTGAGTCCGAGTCCGAGTCCGAGTCCGAGTCCGAGTCCGAGTCCGATTCCGAGCGAGTCCGGACAACAGCGGCCAGCTGGGGCATCTGACTTGGGCCCTGCCGGTCTGCCAGCCCCCCCCCCCCCTCACACGCACGGCGAGTCCAGGCGTTCCTGGGTTGCGGAGCCAAGTGTCACTACACCCGTCACCGGGTCCTGCCCGGTCCGGACAGGGCCGAGAGGAGCGCGGGCCGGAACCTGTTTTTTTTTTTTTAACCCCCAGCGTGCCAGCTCGGAGCGTCGCTCTGGCTCTGCTCAGCGAGGCGCTCACCGCCCACCGCGACAGCTGATCGGATATGCGGTGCTGGGACGGTGAACACCGCCAAAAAACGGCTCAGCTTCGCAGAACACACGGCGGAAAACTGACATTTCGACCGCTCAAACCCGTTTACAGTTGGCCTGAACCGTGGGCCTGACACAGGCACAAGAAGGATGCTTCGTCTTCGTCACGCCGCGTCACGTCACGTCACGTTCAGTTTCGATACGGGCAGCAAGTTTGAAGCGAAGCAGGCCGACGTTTTATGCTGGGGTTGTGTTGAGTGAAACGAAGCAGGCCTTGAACTTCTCCTTGGACTGTGTTAAGCATTCAAGTTCGCGTGCGTCTGCAGTGAAAAACCTGATTCACCACAAAAAGAAAACTGTCGACGAAGCGACCTCCAAATGTCACCTGTCAAAAACCCAGCGCTGACACCCGCCGCGGCGCGAGCATGCAGCAATAACGCAACGGGCGGCGGCGGCGTTGCGTAATTGCACATGGTGTGGCGTGGCGCAGCAGGGCCACGGAAGCTGTCTGCATGTCGCCTCGGACGCGCCTGGAATCACTTCCGCGTTGGGGCACCGTGAACTTCGACTCCTGAACCAAGGCCTCGCGGGTCTTCCTCGGTCTTGACCCTCAGCCGCTTCGGGGAGACATGAGGGGCGTTGGGAGAGGGCGGAGACGGGTGGTCCGCGTAGCATTGATAAACGCGGCCTTCTAACCGGGTGCTGGCGGTTTTTGCCCCCCTACGCGGAGCACAGGGTGAACGAGCAGCCAGTGCCCGTCTGCCGACATTGGAACTGTCGGATCAACAAATTTGTCCCGACTTCACCGGCACGTGTATCGGTTACGACCGCCGGCGTCACCCCTCTCCGACGAAGGCCGTGCAAGCGCACTTCCCTGCTACAGGAATCGAGCCTAAGTCTCCCAATCATGAGCCCAACGCGCGCAACGACTCGGCCGTTCGGCAATCCGCCCCGAGGCGCCCGACACCTCGCGCCACGCGCCGGCTCGGACGGTCGTGCGGGCTGTTCCCGGCGTGGCCCAGCGGCCCGGCCCCGGCAGCCGCGGCCGGGCCGAGCCGCGGCGCCGCCGCCGGCCGTGGCCGTCACGCGGCGTCCGCGTGACGGGCCGCCGCCGAAGTGGGGCCACTGCGCAGTCGGCCGCCCCGCCCGGGTGGGGTCGGCGGGCGGGGCGGGACTCCACAGGCGGGGAGGACGGCGTGCCCCGGCGTGCCGCAGCCGGAGCCGGGGGCCACCCGGCTCGCCGCCGACACGGGGTACGCCGCGGAAGAAGCCAGGGGTGAGCTCTGGGAGCAGGCGCTTCTGTGCTGACGGTCCAGCTACGCCCGCTCGGGGCAGGGACCCGCACGGACCTGTGCGAGTGCTTCTTGTTTACGAGAGGCCCGCGTCAACGAAAACTCGCGACGCGGCATTTCTGATTACCGGCCGCAACATCTCAATCATCGGCTTTTTCGAGCAGGTCGGACCGATATCAGCTGTCAAACGCAACCGACAGCAATTAGACAACACACCGCGACTGGGCACCCGTTCTCCTGCTGGCCGCCCAGCTGCAAGGCGGGCCAGCCGGCACCTGGCGACCGGCCACAGCCAGGTCAGCCAGTGCACCCCCCCCCCTCCAGCGCAGCTCCACCTCTGCAGATGCCGCCCGGCGCCCGCCGCACACCGCTCCAGCGGCGCCGCCCCGTGCGACAGCGACGCGGCCGGCCAGGCGGCCTCCACGCGGCGCGTGCTCCAGCTCCGACCCGCCGGCGGCTCCAGAGGGTCACCGGGTTTAGCGCAACGACTGGGAACTTTGGAGGTCTGCCAGAGCGATCTTGGGCGGGAACAGCCGCCCAGCACGGGACGCCAGCGCCACTCAGAACACGGGCGGGGCTTCACCGGACACTAGCCCTGCACAAGGCGCGACCGGTGGCGGATTCAGAAGGGGGGGGGGGGGGGGGCACGGTGGCGGTTGCACTCTCCTCCTTTCGCCGAGGGGCGCCAAAATCTCGTGGTGGAAAGAAAACAAATCCTGATTTCGTGTCCGCATCACCTTTATTCTCAAGACGCACCCGAAGGTCAGAGGCACCACAAAGGGCCCCAATACTTCGAGTTCAACAAAACAAACGAAGACTGACCTCAAGAAATAAAGTGGACTAAATCTGGTGGGCCATTTCAGCGCAAGCTTTTTACGGATATAAAAGAATATGAAATTAAAGTGGCCGGAATCCAGAGGATTCTTTGAGTGGGAGCGGGCACTAAGTCCCAGGGAATGAAGCACCATGAAGCGTGGCTCCTCCCATGGCAAAATTCGGGATGCGCCCCTGAGCGCGCCACACCATGAGCTGCGGGTACTCCACATCACACGTGAAGGCTGGGAGCAGTAACAGTTGAGGCCTGGGCGTGTCGCCGGCGTAGCACGCAGGCCGTGCCAGTTTTTCCTCGGACGGGTTGGACCTGTCCGTGGGAAAGGCCCAGCGCTAGAATGACTCGCAGCGTGCCTCGAATTTCAATCGTCCACACGGATCAAGCAACTTTCCAGCCATTCCAGGAATAAGTGCTACGTGACCGCACACTTCACGCTGGCAGGGAACGCGCGAACCGCACACCTGTCCAGCAACAAATTTCCCGAACAACCTATCTAGCGTCCACGTCGCAGTTACAGCTTCGCCGCCAGCCGCTAGATGGAGCTGGCATATCGTTCACTACGCCCGCGTGGACGGTGCGCCCGGCGCGCCACTCGCGTCCGGCACGGCACCACAATGACGTCATCGCGCCGCGCGCGTTGGCGCCATGACGTCAACCGGACCGGCAACCCGCCGATTGCGCCACCGCCGCGGCCGCCGCCCGCCGGCCCCGCCGTCGCTGCCGCCGTCGGCAGCCATGCAAGGCGGTCTACTGCGCAGCGGCGGCGAGCATTTCCGGGAGACACGCGCGACCCACGTGAGGACCGGGGGCGGGTCTGAGGGCCGGAGAGCGGTTGGTATCGTGTTTCGGTGAGTTCGACTGAGCCAACGCACGTGGCCGGGCGGTGAATGTCATAGCACATCGCGTGATGTCAGCATTCAAAGAAGCTCACGTCGCTTGCAAAATTCCGCTTCTCGAGCAGTGGTTGGTTTTTACGCAAAGATGTCCTGAACGGGTGGACATGCACTGGGAACAACGCGGAGCATAACGATGAGAGGAGTATACTTCATCCTACCCATGAATATTGCTGGGTGCAAGTCACAGCAGAACCACAGCGAGATAAGAGACGAGCAAAATGTTTTGACAGAAACAGCCGCCACGTTGCGGGCAAAAAATGCGACCATCATCAGCAGGACCCGTTCTTAAAGGATAGTTTAAAAATTCAAAAAAGGATAGTTAAAAAAAGGATAGTTTAAAAATTCCCCCAGCACGTGCTCTCAAAAACATGCGAACAGAGCGCCCGCCAATCCTGGGTATGAGAGTACTGCCTCGGCCGTATTGACTACGTTGACCGCCGTGCCTTTCGATCGACACAGGCATGGATCGAGGACACAGAACTGGATCGGGGATCGAGGACACATGCATGGACCGGGAATCGAAGGCACGGGCTGATCCAGGGCAAGCGATATGGATCGAGGATCGAGGACACACACGAATCGAGGATCGAGGTCACACGGCGTGGCAGGGTCCAGCACGCTCTAACGAAATTTACATTTACGAAAATGTAAAAAATTTACAATTTGAAATAATTCTCAATTTCAATATTTTTGATTAAAATGGGGTGGATTTAATTTAACCAAAGCACAATATACAATTTTGAAAAAATACAAAAATAAAAAATTACAATTACGAAATTTACATTTACATTACTAGACACATAACTCCAGCCCGGCAAGTTTTAAACAAGTTTGCAATCAGCAGCTCGTACGCCACACAGTTGCGCACAATGTCACGGGTGGTTAGAGCGGCAAGCCAGGCGTGCCACCTGCAGCTTCCCCTATCACTACAGCAAGCCAGGATTAATTCACTATTTGTTATTTAATTTTTAATTCACTATTTTTT
>NW_023597055.1:5890869-5902061 GCF_011947565.3 Pollicipes pollicipes
GCGCCGCGTTGGCCCCACTCGCGCCGCCCGCGTCCGGCTGACGGCGCCGGCACGTTACGACACGGCCCGGGGCGATCGGTGGCGTAAGGCGGGGTCGAGCGCATGCGCGTGCTCTTGAACGGCCGCCCGGTGGCGATGATACCACGGGGTCCATCGCGGGCTCCGTACCGGGATCCTCTCGGTTTTGTTCCCGGCAGGACGTTTTGTCGAGTCACGGTTAAGGCGCCGGTTGTGGCAGTGCGCAGAAGGAATGGAGGATTGACGGTGCTCGGGAAGAACGTTGTCGGGATGCTGCTGGCTTCTTGGATTAGTGTGCACCATCGAGATGATACGAATCCGGACACACGTTCAAGTTTCGGCATGGCCGTGCTGTGGCCGGCTTTGTTTTGCCCTCAGATCTAATATTTAGCCCCACTGGCGGTGCTTACACAGCCAACCACGTGCCACGCGAAGGCCGTGACGCCGCCCGCGGGTCACCGACCCCGACGGGGTGCGAGCTGCGGCGCAATAGGACCGCACAGCCGAGGCGCCCGAAAGGCCCAGTCACTACCATTACTATTTCGATCAGCCGATAACAACGGGGATAACAACACGTTATCCGTGTTGTCGGTCTGCGATTTGCCGGGACAGAAACGGTACGGTCTCCGTCGCTCCAGAGCGTGGCCAGCGCGGCGTCACTCGCTGGCTGGATGGAACACGCGGACAGTCGCCGGCGGGCCGGCCGTTGCCGTGTGGACCGGTGCTGACACGCCACGTCTCGTGGCGACGCGGCCGGCGGGGGCTAGCGCCGCCACGTGGCCGGCCGGCGCCGGGGTGTGGCGGCCGGTCGGCGACTGGCCACCTCCATTTGTCGCCGAGACGCTCCGAGCTGCGGGGAACCCCCGCTGCCGGACTACCGGGAGGGGGAGGGGGCAGGACGGGCGCCACGGCGCCGGCGGTCGGTCGGTCGGAGTCACGCGCTGACTCATCGATGGGGTGGGGGGGGGGGGGGAGGGAGGGGCTGAAGCGCGCTGCCGCCGATGTGCGATGCGGCGGGCGCGCGATAATAAGCCACCTGCCGTCGTGTGTTTAGGGTGTGGTGCGTCGACCTGTGTCGGTGGGCATCGATTAGCGGGGACTGGCAAGGTCAGCGGTTGTGGTGGCTCGAGCCCCTCACTGGGCTCGGAAAGAACGTCGACACATTGCGCACGGGCTGAGCTGTCTGGGCAAGCACCTCTCAGTGGCGACGTGCTAAGATGAATTAAAAAATGAAAATAGTGAATTAGATTTTTAAAAAATAGTGAATTAAAAATTAAATAACAAATAGTGAATTAATCCTGGCTTGCTGTAGTGATAGGGGAAGCTGCAGGTGGCACGCCTGGCTTGCCGCTCTAACCACCCGTGACATTGTGCGCAACTGTGCGGCGTACGAGCTGCTGATTGCAAACTTGTTTAAGACTTGCCGGGCTGGAGTTATGTGTTTAGTAATGTAAATGTAAATGTCGTAATGGTAATTTTCAATTTTTGTATTTTTTCAAAGTTGTATCTCGTGCTTTGATTAGATTAAATCCGCTCCATTGTAATCAAGAATTTGAAATTGAGAATTGTTTAAAATTGTGCATTTTTTTGCGTTTTCGTAAACGTAAATTTCGTTGGAGTACGCTAGACTCTGCCACGCCGTGTGACCTCGATCCTCGACTCGTATGTCCTCGATCCTCGATCCATATCGCTTGCCCTGGATCAGCCCGTGCCTTCGATTCCCGATCCATACATGTGTCCTCAATCCCCGATCCAGTTCTGTGTCCTCGATCCATGCCTGTGTCGATCGAAAGGCACGGCGGTCAACGTAGTCAATACGGCCGAGGCAGTACACTCATACCCAGGATTGGCGGGCGCTCTGTTCGCATGTTTTTGAGAGCACGTGCTGGGGGAATTTTTAAACTGTCCTTAAACCAAACTATCCGTAAACTATTTTAAACTATCCTTAAACTATCCTTTTAGAACGGGTCCTGCTGATGATGATCGCATTTTTTGCCCGCAACGTGGCGGGCGTTTCTGTCAAAACATTTTGCTCGTCTCTTATCTCGCTGTGGTTCTGCTGTGACTTGCACCCAGCAATATTCATGGGTAGGATGAAGTATACTCCTCTCATCGTTATGCTCCGCGTTGTTCCCAGTGTATGTCCACCCGTTCAGAACATCTTTGCGTAAAAACCAACCACTGCTCGAGAAGCGGAATTTTGCAAGCGACGTGAGCTTCTTTGAATGCTGACATCACGCGCTATACTGGGACATTCACCGCCCGGCCACGTGCGTTGGCTCAGTCGAACTCACCGAAACACGATACCAACCGCTCTCCGGCCCTCAGACCCGCCCCCGGGCCTCACGTGGGTCGCGCGTGTCTCCCGGAAATGCTCGCCGCCGCTGCGCAGTAGACCTCGCCTTGCATAGCTGCCGACGGCGGCGGCGACGGCGGGGCCGGCGGGCGGCGGCCGCGGCGGTGGCGCAATCGGCGGGTTGCCGGTCCGGTTGACGTCATGGCGCCAACGCGCGCGGCGCGATGACGTCATTGTGGTGCCGTGCCGGACGCGAGTGGCGCGCCGGGCGCACCGTCCACGCGGGCGTAGTGAACGATATGCCAGCTCCATCTAGCGGCTGGCGGCGAAGCTGTAACTGCGACGTGGACGCTAGATAGGTTGTTCGGGAAATTTGTTACTGGAGAGGTGTGCGGTTCGCGCGTTCCCTGTCAGCGTGAAGTGTGCGGTCACGTAGCACTTATTCCTGGAATGGCTGGAAAGTTGCTTGATCCGTGTGGACGATTGAAATTCGAGGCACGCTGCGAGTCATTCTAGCGCTGGGCCTTTCCCACGGACAGGTCCAACCTGTCCGAGGAAAAACTGGCACGGCCTGCGTGCTACGCCGGCGACACGCCCAGGCCTCAACTGTTACTGCTCCCAGCCTGCACGTGTGATGTGGAGTACCCGCAGCTCATGGTGTGGCGCGCTCAGGGGCGCATCCCGAATTTTGCCATGGGAAGAGCCACGCTTCATGGTGCTTCATTCCCTGGGACTTAGTGCCCGCTCCCACTCAAAGAATCCTCTGGATTCCGGCCACTTTAATTTCATATTCTTTTATATCCGTAAAAAGCTTGCGCTGAAATGGCCCACCAGATTTAGTCCACTTTATTTCTTGAGGTCAGTCTTCGTTTGTTTTGTTGAACTCGAAGTATTGGGGCCCTTTGTGGTGCCTCTGACCTTCGGGTGCGTCTTGAGAATAAAGGTGATGCGGACACGAAATCAGGATTTTGTTTTCTTTCCACCACGAGATTTTGGCGCCCCTTCGGCGAAAGGAGGAGAGTGCACCGCCCCGTGCCCCCCCCCCCCCCTTCTGGATCCGCCACCGGTCGCGCCTTGTGCAGGGCTAGTGTCCGGTGAAGCCCCGCCCGTGTTCTGAGTGGCGCTGGCGTCCCGTGCTGGGCGGCTGTTCCCGCCCAAGATCGCTCTGGCAGACCTCCAAAGTTCCCAGTCGTTGCGCTACCCGGTGACCCTCGGGAGCCGCCGGCGGGTCGGAGCTGGAGCACGCGCCGCGTGGAGCCGCCTGGCCGGCCGCGTCGCTGTCGCAACGGGGCGGCGCCGCTGGAGCGGTGTGCGCGGGCGCCGGGGCGGCATCTGCAGAGGTGGAGCTGCGCTGGAGGGGGGGGGGGCACTGGCTGACCTTGGCTGTGGCCGGTCGCCAGGTGCCGGCTGGCCCGCCTTGCAGCTGGGCGGCCAGCAGGAGAACGGGTGCCCAGTCGCGGTGTGTTGTCTAATTGCTATCGGTTGCGTTTGACAGCTGATCGGTCCGACCTGCTCGAAAAAGCCGATGATTGAGATGTGCGGCCGGTAATGAGAAATGCCGCGTCGCGGGTTTCGTTGACGCGGGCCTCCTCGTAAACAAGAAGCACTCGCACAGGTCCGTGCGGGTCCCTGCCTCGAGCGGGCGTAGCTGGACCGTCAGCACAGAAGCGCCTGCTCCCAGAGCTCACCCCTGGCTTCTCCGCGGCGTACTCCGTGTCGGCGGCGAGCCGGTGGCCCCGGCTCCGGCTGCGGGCACGCCGGGGCACGCCGTCCTCCCCGCCTGTGGGAGTCCCGCCCCGCCCGCCGACCCACCCGGGCGGGGCGGCCGACTGCGCAGTGGCCCACTTCGGCGGCGGCCGTCACGCGGACGCCGCGTGACGGCCGCGGCCGGCGGCGGCGCCGCGGCTCGGCTCGGCCGCGGCTGCCGGGGCCGGGCCGCTGGGCCACGCCGGGACAGCCCGCACGACCGTCCGAGCCGGCGCGTGGCGCGAGGTGTCGGGCGCCTCGGGCGGATTGCCGAACGGCCGAGTCGTTGCGCGCGTTGGGCTCATGATTGGGAGACTTAGGCTCGATTCCTGTAGCAGGGAAGTCGCTTGCACGGCCTTCGTCGGAGAGGGTGACGCCGGCGGTCGTAACCGATACACGTGCCGGTGAAGTCGGGCAAATTTGTTGATCCGACAGTTCCAATGTCGGCAGACGGGCACTGGCTGCTCGTTCACCCTGTGCTCCGCGTAGGGGGGCAAAAACCGCCAGCACCCGGTTAGAAGGCCGCGTTTATCAATGCTACGCGGACCACCCGTCTCCGCCCTCTCCCAACGCCCCTCATGTCTCCCCGAAGCGGCTGAGGGTCAAGACCGAGGAAGACCCGCGAGGCCTTGGTTCAGGAGTCGAAGTTCACGGTGTCCCAACGCGGAAGTGATTCCAGGCGCGTCCGAGGCGACATGCAGACAGCTTCCGTGGCCCTGCTGCGCCACGCCACACCATGTGCAATTACGCAACGCCGCCGCCGCCCGCTGCGTTATTGCTGCATGCTCGCGCCGCGGCGGGTGTCAGCGCTGGGTTTTTGACAGGTGACATTTGGAGGTCGCTTCGTCGACAGTTTTCTTTTTGTGGTGAAGCAGGTTTTTCACTGCAGACGCACGCGAACTTGAATGCTTAACACAGTCCAAGGAGAAGTTCAAGGCCTGCTTCGTTTCACTCAACACAACCCCAGCATAAAACGTCGGCCTGCTTCGCTTCAAACTTGCTGCCCGTATCGAAACTGAACGTGACGTGACGTGACGCGGCGTGACGAAGACGAAGCATCCTTCTCGTGCCTGTGTCAGGCCCACGGTTCAGGCCAACTGTAAACGGGTTTGAGCGGTCGAAATGTCAGTTTTCCGCCGTGTGTTCTGCAAAGCTGAGCCGTTTTTTGGCGGTGTTCACCGTCCCAGCACCGCATATCCGATCAGCTGTCGCGGTGGGCGGTGAGCGCCTCGCTGAGCAGAGCCAGAGCGACGCTCCGAGCTGGCACGCTGGGGGTTAAAAAAAAAACGGGTTCCGGCCCGCGCTCCTCTCGGCCCTGTCCGGACCGGGCAGGACCCGGTGACGGGTGTAGTGACACTTGGCTCCGCAACCCAGGAACGCCTGGACTCGCCGTGCGTGTGAAGGGGGGGGGGGGCTGGCAGACCGGCAGGGCCCAAGTCAGATGCCCCAGCTGGCCGCTGTTGTCCGGACTCGCTCGGAATCGGACTCGGACTCGGACTCGGACTCGGACTCGGAATCGGACTCGGACTCGGACTCAGACTCAGACTCGCTCTGAGCCGTCGGAGGCGTGCCGTCACATTGCCGGCCGACTTCCAGCGTATAGGCTCGGGATCATGAGAGCCCGATGTGAGGTCAACGGAGGAACACAGGCCGATGTGGGGTCGTCAGAGTGACACGGGCCGGTGCGGGGTCGGCACAGCCGGGCGCCCGCGAGAGGCTCCGCCCTCGGCTGGTCCGGCTCCCCTGGCTGCTCCCGGAAGGCGGCCTTGGTCGCACTGGCTGCCGGCGGTCGACTCCGCTGGGTCCGGTGACTGCCGCGCCCTTGCTGCTGCTGACTGCTGCACTTCTGCTGCTGCTGACTGCTGCACACCTGCTGCTGCTGACTGCCGCACTCCTGCTGCTGCTGACTGCTGCACTCCTGCTGCTGCTGACTGCCCCGCCCCTGCTGCTGCTGACAGCCGCACTCCTGCTGCTGCTGACTGCTGCACTCCTGCTGCTGGTGACTGCTGCTCACTCGTGCGAGTGGCCGCAGCGCCCGTGCTGGGTGCCGTGGTCGAAGCAGTGAGAGGTGAACCTGGCGGTCTTGGAGTTAAGCGCTCAGTGCTGGATCAGGAGATCTGGGTTCGGTTCTCGCTGCGGGTAACTTTCAGCAGTCTCGTCCCGTGCTAGGTGTGTGCGGCCGCGCCAGTAGCTTCAGTGGTCACTTACACAGACTGGTCGCGCTGCGGCGGGCGGAACTACCGCGGTACGGGCTCCGGTCGCGCGCCAGCTCGGAGCGGCCTCTCACCCGAGCCTCACTCTCTCCTCGCTCACTCTCTCCTCCTCCCCTCACTATCCCCCCCCTCTCCCCGTCTCACCAGCAGGACCGGTGCCCTCGGCCGTCTGGCGGCGTGGCGACGAGGTTTTTGCTGGGGACGTCGAGGCCGCTGTGCCCCACGCTCCCCTTCAGTCCAGGGGGTCGGTGCTGATGGAGGTGCGAGGACGCGCCGACGTCAGGTTTTTTTGCGCTCGTAGAGTGTTGCCAACTGACTTGTGATGAGCGAGGGTGCAGATAGCCGAAAAGGGACTGGCTGGTTCGCAGCACGAGCCGTGAGGATCAGGGGACGCGAGGGCTCCCAAGGACATAGCCCGGACACGAGGTGTCCCGTGGGTACGGTCGGAGCACGAGGACTCCCTCGGGCACGGTGTGGACACGGGGACGCCCAACGATACGGTGTGGATACGAGGACGCCCAACTATACGGTGTGGACACGAGGACGCCCAACAATACGGTGTGGATACGAGGACGCCCAACAATACGGTGTGGATACGAGGACGCCCAACAATACGGTGTGGATACGAGGACGCCCAACAATACGGTGTGGATACGAGGACGCCCAACAATACGGTGTGGACACGGGGACGCCCAACAATACGGTGTGGATACGAGGACGCCCAACAATACGGTGTGGACACGTGGACGCCCAACAATACGGTGTGGACACGGGGACGCCCAACAATACGGTGTGGATGCGAGGACGCCCAACAATACGGTGTGGATGCGAGGACGCCCAACAATACGGTGTGGATACGAGGTCTCCCGAGGACACGCTCTGGAGCTCGCCACCCAGCACCCCGTCGGTCAACAGCGTTCGGGCGGTGTCCACGATGTCCACGCGCGGT
The DNA here is from genome assembly GCF_011947565.3 of Pollicipes pollicipes. Lineage (NCBI taxonomy): Eukaryota > Metazoa > Arthropoda > Thecostraca > Pollicipedomorpha > Pollicipedidae > Pollicipes > Pollicipes pollicipes. The sequence goes on from NW_023597055.1 coordinate 5,898,092, forward strand.
GTCCACGGGCGGTGTCAGGCCCTGATGTGGCCAGCCGGTGCGACGGCGCGCGGCGGCGGCGGCGGCGGCGGCGTGACCCACGCACCCACCCCCGCAGCCGACGGCTGCGCGCCGCCAGGAAAGTCGCCGGCTGGCGGGGCGTGGTCCGGCCGATGTCTGGGAAAGCCGCGCGGCGGCCCCGCCCACCGATGCCGCCACGCCGCCGTCACGTGATCGGCTGGCCATATTCGCCCCTGCTATCATTCAACGGTGTCGGCGGCCGGTACCAGCGCGTGGGCCGCGACGACGGAAAGAATTCGGTCGCGGCGTGCGAACCACGCCGCCGACCGTCGTCTTTCTCAGAAGCGTCCTGGAAGCGGCTTCGGGGGGGACCCGCGGGCGTGAGTCATTCGAGCCGCTGTTGACAAATCGGCGCCAACGCCCCGGCGTTTGGCTCCGCGACCTGGACCGGCGTCCGTCTCGGAGACGGCTGTTGCGCGACCGTGCCCGTTCCTGTTCGTCTCGCCCGCACTGGTCGGGAGAGGCGGTGGTCGGCGGGGCGTCGTCCAGCCTGCTGGCGCCGGCCGAGCGAGACTGGTCGCCGACGTTACGTAAGCGCCGGCGGTGCCAGCCTCGCCGGCCGTCAGCGATGATTTGCACCCTGTCGCGGGTACTGCTGCCAGGGGAGGGGGCGAACTGAGGGAAGGGGAGGGGCAGCGACGGCGGTGGGCGGAGGCGCGGCCCTGAGCGGCGGCCGCATGCCGCAGCTGGCTGGCTCGGTCGCGTCGCTCCGGGCCGGTCGACGCGCTGTGCCGCCCGGCTGCGGAGTCCATGCTCCCGAGGGCTCCGGCGGCCACTTCCCTGCTCAGTCGGTGGGAGTCACCCGGAGGAGGTGGCGCTGGATGACGATGGGAGGGGAAGATGAGCGAGGGGGCGGGGGGACGGAACTGAGGCGGCGCAGCCGTCTGCGCAGCGTTGCAGGGCACTGCCTTCGGACTTCTCGGACCGGGTGCGTGTGTAGTGATTTCATATATGGACACTCGTGGCTAGGATCATTGGCGGAGCCACCTCTCGGGAAAACGGAGCCGCGGAATGTTTCCTGCGGCGGGAATCGAACCCGGGACGGTTCGGTCAGAAGGTCGCCACCGAGCCCGTTCCGTGTAACCGCGTCAGAGCGGCGGACCGTCGCGCATCTTACCGATGGGGAAAGGGGGAGGGGACGTCCGCCCGCACGGCAACGGCGCACCGATCGACTTTCGCCGGGCGCGAGCTCTGCTTGAGACGACAGGCGGAAGCCGCTCGTTACTAGCTTGTTTGCGTATGTTTTTCGACACCCCGCCCGGGCTGCGCAGTGCGGACCGAAAGCGGCGACGGGTTCGGACCGGTTTTGGACGCATCGCGGCACCTCATCTGTCGGATTGACGGGGGTCACGTCCTTAGTAATGATCTCCTTCACCGGCCGTCACAGACAACAATAGCTGACTGCTTACGCCGGTGCGGCGGCTGAGCGCGAGGGCCGGCGTCGGTCGACACGGGGCCTGCGGGTGTTTGTACTTGCAGTGTCCGCGCGGTCTGTACTGCCGATTCGCTGCCTGTGGCCCGGGACTGCTCGTGGCCGCGCAGTCCTCGGCTTGTAGCCGTTCAGTGTACCATGTTCAGGAACTGTAAGACGTCCGCGGGTGATACCGAGCTGGCGGTTTGTGATGATAGTCTATTGCGGTATGATGCAGTACTAAACTACAATGTTTTTCATGTCCCTCGAATTAAGGACGCATCTTGCTTGCTCTGCCGAGCATCCGCTTCGCCAATGAGCAGAACGATATAGGCAGGCGCTTCGAGACGTCGATCCCCTCCAAGAGGTAGCTGGACGCCGTGCTGTGCTAATACCTGGCCGTGGACAAGCCCAAACCCCAGACACCAGACACCAGACACCAGACACTAGATACCACGCCCCAGACCACAGACCTCACAACCTCCACCTAACACCTCACACCTCACAACCCCTGGATCTTAGATTCCAGATACCAGATTTCAGACTCCAGACATGAAACCTCACCTCCAGACTTCTAGACTCCAGACCTCCACCAGCCCGCCAGCCGCAAGCCGCCAGCCTCCAGCCTCCAGCCTCCAGCCTCCGCCTCCAGCCGCCAGCCGCCAGCCGCCAGCCGCCAGCCTCCAGCCGCCAGCCGCCAGCCGCCAGCCGCCAGACGCCAGACGCCAGACGCCAGACGCAGCCGCAGACGTCGGACGTGGGCGAACGCCAAGGTCCGCCGGGCCCATTAGCCGTACTGTGGCGGCCGCGGCTCGGGGCTGTGTCTAGCGGCCGGGGTGTGTGCGGCGCTTCGGGCGGGTAACGGTCGGGCTCCGCCCGGGCCCTGACGATGGGGGAGGGGAGGGGGACCATCTCCGCGATCTTCGCCGGCTCCGGCCGGCTCGGGCTGGGCCGGCCCCTCCCTGACTGAAGACAGAGACATGCAGCGGCCATTGCGGCTTCGTCACGGCTCCCGCGTACTGAACTGTACAGTTCCACGTCCTCTAGTTCCATGCCCTGTATAGTTCTGCGTCTACAGTTCCGCGCCGTTATAGATCCGCCTCCTCTACAGTTCGGCGTGCTCGACAGTTTCGCGTTCGCTACAGTTTCGTGTCCTGCAGCGTTTCGCATCCTCTACCGTTCCTTGTCCTCCACAGTTCCGCTATTGTACAGTTCCACGTCCTCTACAGTTCTGCCTCTACGGTTGCTGTGTTCCGCCTGTACAGCTCCGTGTCCTCTACAGATCCGTATCCTCTACAGTTTCGCTCCACAGTTCCGTGTCCTCTACAGTTCCTGTTCTACAGCGTCGTGTCCCGTACAGTTCCGCCCCTACAGTTTCGTGTCCTCTTCAGCCCCGGCTCTGCAGTTCCGCCTCCTCTATAGTTTCCATGTCCTCCACAAGTTCCGGCTCTACAGTTCCGTGTCCGCTACAGTTCCGCGTCCTCTGCGGTGATTTTGTCACCCGATAATTGGCCGAATATGTTTATTCGACCGGATCCAGTTTCTGACCTGTTTTTCCGACAAATCAAGGACACCACTCTTAAAGTGTCAGCAGACAGGGGGGGGGGGGGGGGTAAGATCAGACGCAGTCGGCAGGAAGCCTAATGACGGGCCGGCGGGCCAGAATGGCGCGACCCCAAGGTCACAGTCCGCGTGTTGCGACGATGTGGAGAGTCGTGCGTTTCCAGTGTTTGGCAGTGCGCTGGAAGATCTGAGAATGTGAGGATGTCAGACTCAGGATGTGAGGCCGCTGTTGGAGGAGTCCATGAGAAAATAGATGAGAGGAGGAGCAGGGGCGGCTTCCGTTTCCATATAGAACCGCAGCGTGAATGCTATATTTTTTCCAGAGATGAAGGACGGCGCCCCCCCCCCCCCACCCCCCCAACCCACCTTGCCAAACGCTCTCCCCCCCCTTTCCCTGGGTAAGACGCCAACACAGCGGTGAAAATGGCTCGTATTGATCAGAAATGCGGGCTGGTACACGAAGCCGTACTGATGCTTGGTAGGTTGCCGTGACCGCGCTGGACTTTGCCCAGTGTGCTCAATGGGTGTCCTTCGGAATTCCCGTACGGACGATCTGCTGGCGAAAGAGCGCCGGTTTGTTTGTCCGTCGTCCAGGGTCCTGGCCGGCTCGGTCGTGGCGGTGTTCTCGGCAGAGTACTGAATGATGGAGGGCTTGCATGCTAACGCGTCCAGTCCCATTGGTGAAAGGATTGTCAACGTCTACGGGCTGCAGCCAATGGGCCTTGCTATCCCGCTGTTGACGTCACAGCGGGCGTCAGCCAATCGCAACGGTCACCGTTGCCAGCCAACGGCACACACGCGCCTCCGTCGCTGGCAACGCTGCGGGCTCCAAACTTTGGCACCCGAACGGCGGCGGCGGCGGCTGTCGCCCCGGCCCGGTTTTGAGAGCCGCTGGTGGGCGGGCGCCGTGGCCGGCTGCCGCGCCGCACAGCGCAG
>NW_023597055.1:5902161-5927864 GCF_011947565.3 Pollicipes pollicipes
CAGAGCACATAGTTGTGCCGAACCACAGGTGCAGATTCAGAGTCTGAATCTCCTAAACAAAATGGAGGCCGCCGTCTGGATCGATCACGCGGGAGCGAGAGCAATGATCACGAGAGCGAAACTGCGAAATCAGATTCCTTCCTCTTCCTTACCACTTTGAACCTGTTTACATCACTTTTTCAAATTACCTGAAATGACTTGAACAAATGGTCAGTAACATAACGTGCTAAAAACGCCGATTTCTGAAGTGATGATGCATATCATACACAGGACTCTCAATGCTTTCGGGATCATACTACGTGCCTAGTCTAATCCAACGTCGCATAGCGTCGGACCATTTTCATAGGTCACTCACGCGGGCATGACGCACACTCATGCTGCATGGGCATACTTCACACGGATATGATGCACACCCCCGTGAGTGTCCTGGGCTGTGTAAGGACACTAATGAGGGTACCTGTCATGAACGGGGCTGTGTAAGGACACTGATGAGGAGACCTGTCGTGAACGGGGCTGTGTAAGGACACTGATGAGGGTATCTGTCGTGAACGGTGCTTTGTAAGGACACTGATGAGGGATATGTCGGACGACGTAACCATGAGCGCAGCGTTTAGTGGCGGCATCACCAGCAGCACAAGCGGAAGGTCTGGACCGACGCCCTGAGAGCATACCGCCTCATTGTCGCTGTGCAGCTGCGTGGATACTGCATGGCAACAAGCCACACCAGGAGCTGAGCGACCACATGGAGTCAGCCTGAGGGCACTGGACGGGGAGGACATGGATAGAGTTCTTGGTAGAGAGACGGTACACGGGAACGTCACAGAAACGATCGTAACAGGGTTCGTGACATTGAGCATCAGTAGGATGCAGAAGCGTAATCGCCGTCACTTTAGCCCCCGAGGATCCCCATTGGCGGTGTTTGTACAAGGTTTATCTACGGCTTTACACTGTACCAATCTGCGTGGATACCACTGTTTTTCGGCTAGCACTATTTTCTAGATAACAGACAGTCTCCTTTCAAGTCAAAATCCCTTTCATTGGGTTTTGGCAGCTTTTGGGGAATCACATTATGAGCCTACCAATATTTCCTTGTGTCATCGTGTGTTCTCCTCGAAATTAAGTTACAATAGCATAATTTGTTTTGTTTGCATTTGTTAAATTTGTTCATTCCTTGTCAATTGCATAATTTGCTAATTTGTTTAATCCTTTTTTCTCCTGGATATAAAGCTACAGTAGTGTGATTCGTGAGCGAATTTATCGCACCTTTGAACAGATGTGTCTCATTCATAGTGTGTCGTACTGCGGCGACGAGTTTCTGAGTGTCATAGCGTGTCACTCATAGCGTGTCGCACTGCGGCTACAAGTTTCTGAGTGTGATAGCGTGTCACTCATAGTGTGTCACATTGCGGCGATGAGTTTCTGAGTGTCATAGCGTGTCACTCATAGCGTACCGAATTGCGGCGACGAGTTTCCGAGAGTCATAGCGTGTCCCTCATAGCGTGTCGAATAGCGACAACGAGTTTCTGAGTGTAATAGTGTGTCACTCATAGCGTGTCGCATTGCGGCGACGAGTTTCTGAGTGTCATAGCGTGTCACTCATAGTGTGTCACATTGCGGCGACGAGTTTCTGAGTATCACAGCGTGTCAGTTATAGCGTGTCACAATGCGGCGACGGGTTTCGGAGTGTCATAACGTGTCACTCATAGCGTGTCGAACTGCGGCAACGAGTTTTTGAGTGTCATACTTGTCACTCATAGCGTGACGCATTACGGCGACGAGTTTCTGAGTGTCATAGCGTGTCACTCATAGTGTGTCACATTGCGGCAACGAGTTTCTAAACGGACACTTTAGTACATTCGATGGTACATCTCTTTTATATACCTTCATATACCTTATATACCAATACCTTACGATATTCTAAAAACATGCGGCGTGTGTTTAGCGCATCCTCTATATGTTAACTATTTATAAACACATGCAGCTGCTGCGAGTGGTACCTTACAATGAGAACGAGAGGGACAGGAAACGCAGGCATCGCTCAATGGAGGTGATTTTAGTGACACAAATCAAGCTCGACGTTTGATTTTCGATTTGATCCTCATGCTGCGTCATGCATAAAAAACAACAGCAGAAATGGGCTCGTTGCCATCGAAGTTCTCTCTACAACCGTCTCACACGACCGTCTTGGTCAGCAACATAAAAGTTCGAAACTGGATTAGCATTCTGAATTCTGAGAAATGTGCAAAGATGCGCCAGCAGCAAGACAAGGAAATTTGGCCCTCCTAACTACATTTAACTGGTTACAAAGAATATTTCCATGACTCTTTCGTGGCAGCTGCCATTGCAGGGTCTCATATAAAAAGTACGAGGATGACAACCATTCCACACGTGCGCGGTCAGGTGGAAAGCGTTTTCTACAGTGCATGCGTCGTGTATGTAGCACATGTTTATATAACTACGGTATATAACACATGCTGCCTCCGTGAGTGGCACACCTACAGTGAGTGCAAGAGGGCACTGCACGACATGTATCGATCAATCGGGATTTTCGTCATTCGTAAACATCTTTGACCTTTGACCGCCGACTTGACCTTGAATTTGACCCATTTGTGAAAACTATGTGCAGAAATAGACTCCCTGTCATGGAAAATCTGTCAAAAATGGTGCAAAACGACCTTCTAATCCATCGATAGAAGGAAAAAAGTTGAATTTGGACAAAATTCAAGATGGCGGTGGCCACCGTCTTGAGTTTTGCGCTAAGCTCAGATACCCAAGGGGTTACTAAGCCAATTTGGATCTCCAAGCTACAGGGAACATATTTCCGTGAAAAAGTCCGCGGTAGTGCACATTGCAGGGTGTCATCAAGGAAGCATCAAAATGGCAACTCGACTATTAACACCATTCAACATCATAATTCAGCGAGGTGACTAACGCAACGCTTGATCACAATCGGTCGGTACGTCCCATGTACTTACATTCTGAATGTGTTGCGTGGGCTATGTCGGCATTGTCCTCTACGCCGTTCCCTGTGTGACTAAGCAGTAATGGCACGTTCGTAAACAAAGGTTATGGCTGATGATATCACCTTGTTCTTGGAAATGTCGCCGGACATGAAAGGCTCGTTTGTTGACCTTTGGAGGGGACGGGATGATTGACACTCTTTCCGCTTCATGGTCCGTTTTTGCCGGTATAAAAAGCGACCAAAGGAAACATGGGCATATCCTGTTGAGTCGTCTCTCACCAACAATGCGTCTGCTGCCATTGATTGCCGTGCTTTGTCTGGTGTTGGTGACCACTGAAGGTGAGTTTCTGGCGTTTCTCTCGGCAAAGTCCTGTTGTGTTGGTCGCGACTCTTTGGCAAGGGAGGTATTTGACAGACATGACGAAAAAAGATCCATGATGAGACCTTGAAAGTATTGTGTCAGCCGGGGCGTCATAGCACCACACGGAGAGCTCTCGGTCCACGTTCTGTAAGGAGATTTCAAAGTCACGCTGTGATGGACCCTTGGGATGGACTCTATGTAATGATTATATTTGTGCTTCGGGCAGCTAAGTACAAGTGTTGGTGTGTGGTACAACCATGAAAGTGCATAATTCATTGAAAGTTATTCCATCATAATGCACTGCCAATTTCCACCTTCATCACCGACTTTCCATGGTTGCCAACGCAGATACCACTGGTAGGTGGGAGCGGCAGGCACAGCATGTCCCCAAAAATAGCTGGTGGGCCTTCTGCCCCGCTTTCATATTTTCTGTGAGAGCTATGGTGTACGCGTCTGCACAAAAAAAACTGTCAGCTTTAGGTCTCACTGCCTCACTTTTCTAGGTCCACTTTTCGTTGTTTGCCATGTTATGTCAGGTAAGCTGGTATGCTAATGATAGGTCTATTTTGGAGCAAACTGTCTCGCAAACTGTAATCTGAATACGCATCTTGGCAAACTATCCACCTGCTAAAATGACCCGTCCGAAGCTGCTACTCATAGTAGTAGCTGCTATATTGAGCAGAGTCGTCCTGGTCGACTGAACCACTCCAAGATATTTTACCGGCACCCTGGCATTTGCACCAACCGGGTGGTGCGAAATCAACCGGATTTTTAATATTATTGTTCCTATTAAACCGGGCGTGTCTGATCTAAATGTCAGTAAAAGATGCAAAAAGGTAAGACGATCCATTGCAGATCCCCGAGGGATGTGTTCGTGAGGTATTAGGTGGGCAACCACACCTCAACCAACCCAAGAGAATCATGTATTCCCTGTGGGCAGTCACGATTGTATGGGACCAAAGCTTTGACCGTAAAAGAGCCTTCTGGTTCCCTTCAGCAACGCATTAGGCCGCCAGCCATATGTCAGATCTGTACCTCAACTGTCAGCACTCCAGACCGTCGTGCATACAAGCATTGTATCGTGCTAAATGACTCCTTGAGTTCTAGCACGTCAAAAGTGTGGCAGACTTCAACCGTAAACAGAGGTAACCAACCGGTGCATTGCAGGTGGAAGGTGTCGCAAATTCGGCAAGGCGTGTGGAATAGGGAACAGGGATGTGTGCCGCTGGTGTTGGAGGCCTCACAAGCGTCTCTGCTGTCTTCCGGGCGACACATACGGTACGTTCCATTCGTTGTCGCCTGGTGATGAGCAGACGTTGTCGCCATGGTGATGTGTGACGCTATGGATTACGAAACGTCAGCTCAAACTAGGGGTCGTTAGTAACATGTTCATAAACTGTTGTCATGCATCACATCGATAGCTTACAAGTAAGGTCTTCCCTTACGAGATGTGCTGTTTAGTTCTAACATAAGCTCGGGTGTGTGTGAAGTTGCCCCGGATGTTTTTTTTTCAAAATGGATTGCGAACGGCGCGGCGTGGTCACACAGAACTTTGCATAGCTGTAAACATTTAAAGGCTGGATCTTTTGCTATGCAAGAATTAGGCGTACTTTGCAAGGTCACTGACCTATTGCAGGCCAACATCAGGCCGTGACTCTCAGCGAAGACTATTTCTAATAGTGTTGCATTTCTGAACCACTGTGGATTTGTGCTACGCGAAACCCCAGCTAAAGCGGAGGTTGACTGTGAGATACTTATCAACTCATGTCATACATGGCGTCGATCGCTCGCCCATCAGGCTTTCTCTCATGAAGTGCGCTCTTCAGTTTTCTTAGAGATGCAATATGCATTTCGAGCATTGCATTTGCTCATGTTAGCAGCGATTTTTTAGTCATGGGATGGTTGTCATAAATTGCACGCTTCTACATTCCAATTGGCTGACGTTATGTTCGTCGAAGCTATATCAACGTGCTGCAGAGGATTCAACATCCACAAATCCCTGCAAGCGACCGTTCTCTAATTTCAGGTGACTGCGGGAGAAAATGCAGTTTCCCAAATACCTGCAGCACACTCAACGGCGATTGTCACAAAGGATGGTGCTGCGTATACTGCAAAGGAAAACATTGCAGGAAAGGCTAGCTGCACCACTTGCTGCCGGCTGCCGCTGTTGTCAAGGGATGGATAACGACTGCACTGACACCAGATGTGAAGTGACTGCATGCACAAGGAAGACCCATGCTATGCTGGTGGCATAACAGCAAGGTCGCACGTAATTCTCAACAGGCGTTTATGCGAGCCGGACATTTAGCTGTTTGTAGTTGGGCTACGTTGAATACAATTACGGAGCCATCTATTTGGTAGCATCTGTTTTGCCAACTCAGAAGGCATCGGCGCCGGTCCGTAAAGCATGGGTATTGTGGCGGGCAGTGCGAACGACACCTGGTCATCTGACAAACGTGTTCTCGACGCCCTCAGGTACAAAGCAGGTCATTTTCAGGTTGACAAAATGCCCATATCAGCGTCACATAGATCGACGGTCCAGACACAGACTCCTTTCCCGCTTAAGGTTTGGAATTCGATACATGTAATTCGTCGAAATGGAAAACATTGAAAACTGCAACTCAGAACATGGACGTTTTCTGCGGCGATCGCCAGCTCCTCGATCTCCTGAACCGCGACATTCTGAGCATTAATTTCTCTAATCCAAACTCTCTTAATTTGACCTTGCACCAGACCTTTGACATGTATCGGCCGAAAGGGCTCGAACCTGAACGTAGGCCACCTTAGCTCCGAATATTTCAACATCGACCTTTTGTGTCTGGGCTTCCTGAGCTTACCAGGTCTGGACCTTGGCCTTCTGAGCACGACCTCCAGATCCTTGAGCCAACCTTGAAGAAAATCGTAGGAAAGCGTTAATATTTGAGTTTTCATGGTCCCTAATTGTTGCCTGGAAAATTTGGGCATTTCTTTGCATCTGTACAGTTTTGTTCACTAGTGCCCGTTTGACAGGCAACTTGGCATGTTCCACTCGTTAGGTAAGTAAAAAGTTTGATTATCAAGGCTTTCGGTGAGGATTTTGCTCCCTGAATATCACTTTTTCATCAGACTCCTCATCCAGATTAATGAGCACGGGTTGATGACTAGATGAGTCAACTTCGAAGAAAAACGTAAGGGCCACCCTATAGCCATCATTTCTTCCAACTATTTTAACCTTCCTCTTGACAGGATGCGTGATGATCATTTTCACATTCCATTTCCATCGTTTGTTTTTGGGTTTATTAGTGTTTTCATTTGATATGCAGCGCGCCCCACGCATGATGTAACGCCGTTACTCAAGCGAAACATTCTCTCAGATAGTTTTCCTACGTGATTTTGCCGTCCTAAAGATGGCACATATGGTTTCTGCAGCCATCAAAACGAGCATCGGTCGACGGTCCAATAAATTGCTGTAAAAAAGCGCACGGACAGCCCAATAGACAAAATGTTTTGCTGATCGTGTACGGCTTCCACTCTAGGCAAGGTAGGCCATATTTGTAAGCATCGCCTTCGCATCAGCATGAGTTTCCTCGAGATGATGCAGCTCGCCAGAATTTTGATTTCCTCGGGGAGATATTGGTCCGTAAAGTGCAGGAATGGTGCCAAATATAGACTGAATCTGGGGTCAGATACGCTACAATATTGTTCCAGGGTAAAAATTGATAGTATATTATGGGTAATTTATGCATCATTCATAACTAAGTATGCAACGCTGAGCATTTAACGTAAAAGTTTGTCTACTGGATGTCACTCTAAAGAGTCGCTGTGTTAGACGCTACAGGGGAGAAATCAAAGCCATAGTACGACATTTCATGTAATTCCCGTGCTAACGCCCACATAATTGAATACATCAGTCGTTTAACGCGCGCTCGGGTGGGAGAGGTCAGATTGACCCCCGAAAGCTTTTCCCGAATGGTTCCGAATGGCGCGGCGTAGCGGCGCCAAATTTTGCATAGCTGTAGACAATTGAATAGCGGATCGTTTGGCGACAAGAAAATTAGATGACAATGTCCCGGTCCCTGATCCGATGATGTTATGAATGTCCCTGAAAGATGAAAAACTGTTGCAAAACAAGCTGCAAAAGTGAAGCCAGCAAGAGGAGTCTTTCTAGGGTGGTAAAGAACCCTCAAGGTGGGAGTTAAGAGGTCAGACAGTGTATCGGATCCTTTCTTTGTACTGAATGGTATGCGTCAAGGGGGTAGCGTCTCACCACTGCTGTTCAATGTGTACATAGTTTAGCTTCTTCGTGAGTTGCAAATGTTACCAATCACTTGTTATGAGGTGAAATGAACAGCAAATGAACTAGTCTCTGCCGATAACAGGGTGCTTTTATCTATCACGAGGAAAGGGCTTAAAGCGTTGACTCGTAGCTGCTAAGTATTTGTCATGCGCAGGAATATTCAAATCAATGTAAAAAAACTATGCATGTTTTTCAACTCTCAAAAGTCATATACAGTGCCACACCTGTTTAACTCCAAGCTCCCAAATATCATTGTCAATGAATACATAATAAGATGAGCGGAGGAGCTTGAACATAGGCCATGTAGTGGCCAGTTCTCTCAGTGGCAGTCAAGTTATGGGAAGAGTTAAAGGCTCCCTGTATGACGGCGTACAACTGTGATCTAACTCTTCCAAGCATGTTATACTAGCGTGTATATTGTGAACTGTGCAACACTGTGAGTGGACAGGAAGGATTTCAAGAACGCTGTATGGCCTACCACTTATGTGAAGAGAGGCTGGTAAGGGTGCCACGTTGGACAAGGATTCATTATCTGTGTAAAGAGCTTGAACCTCTACCTATGAATATCTGGAAACAGCTTCTATGGATATGTGGGAAACGATCTCACCTTGAGCAGTGCTTGTTGTGTGAGCTCTGACCCCTGCCATCCGATCGCGCGATTCCAGGCAACGGCAGAATTTCATGGCATAAGTTTAACGTGCCGCAATGCTCGGCACGGTCCGTCTCGCCCTCTGACGTCACCTCACCTTTACCGCGGCCGCTGCCACCGGCCGCAGGCAATACCTGACAAGCGCAAATAGCGAGCGCTCAAAACGACTCGAGCGCATCCTGGCATGGGTGGCAGAATCGGAAGGCAAGAGCTCTAACCTACTGAACCAACGGGACGGGAAAGTCTTGTCCCATGTTAGTACCTATCTAGTAGCTGGAGTTCAACCAAAGACTCGTGTCCATTGAGAACAGCGCTATTGAGGCACTGCACGTAAGCAAAGAAGAGTTAGTGGGGTCATTGCCAGGACATGTGCGCATGTGAGACATGCATAAAATTTTATGGCATCGAACCTCCCGGCAGTCAGCAGGTCACATGTTCGGAACATCTTTTCGCCCACCTGGGTCGGTTTGGCCGTGATCGCCACCAAATGCACCAAGTAGGTCATGACCCAGAATAATGTCCTCCGACCTTTCAGGCAAGTACTGACTGCGTTGCCTTCTGTCTTGCTTTATGTTTGTGAGTGTGCCGCGTTTTTGTTCTGTAAGTGCATAGACATGTACCAGCCTGATGGTGGAAAAAACTGGATTATTAATATCATTATTGCCATTAAACCAGACGTCTCTGATCTACATATCCTTGAAAGGTGAAAAAGGCAAGATGATCCCTTTCAGACCCCCAACGGGCGTGTGCATCAGGTATCGAGGCGGTATTCGCCCCCCAACGCACCCAGGAGAATCACGCCCCTGTGAGCAGTCACGATCATATGGTGTCAAATCTTTGCTCCAGAGAACCAAAAGGTTATTTTACCACTAATGTATACTCATATGCCAAATCTGCGTCATTATTGTCAGCATTTCAGACCGCCACGCAAACAGAAGTTGTATCGTACTGAGTGACTCCATGAGTTCTAGGACGCTTAAGTTCTGGAAGGTTTCAGTCGTATGGGGAAGTAACCAACTCATGAACTACAGGTCAAAAATTTTACAAATTCGGCCAGGCGTGCGGAAGATGGAACAGGGATGTCTGCCGCTGGTGCCGGAAACCTCACAAGCGTCTCTGCTGTCGTTTGGGCGACACCTTCGGTACGTTCCAGCCGTTGCCGCCTGGTGCAGAGCAAACGTGTCGCCGTGGTGATGTAGTTGTGACGCTATGGAGTACGAAACTTCAGTTCAGATTAAGGGTTGTTGGTGACATGTTCATGAACTGTTGTCATGCATCGCATCGATAGCTCACAATGTAAGGTCTTCCCTAACGAGATGTGCTATGCGGCATAACACGCGCTCGGGTGCGGCTGAAGTTGGCCACGAAGTTGGCCCCGAAGCAAAATGTCACTACCCATATCAATGCCGCACATTAGGAGGAAGATGTAACAAAGGATGGTGCTGCCCTCTGTACTTTCTGTACACAGCCGCCACGTTGAAGACACCGATGTTTCAGTTCCACTATATTTCATGACCGCCCATCGCCAACACCCGCGCCTCAACTCCTCGTGGACGATGACAGGGCAACAACGAAACCTCGGAAATGGACAGACTAGACCTAGAACTAAACACAGCGGAAACAGACAGAACAGAGACTAAAATTAGCAATACAAAATGAATACGAAAATAGCACGAATTGACTGACACTAAATTAGACCTCAAGATGATAGCAAACTAAGTGACTCAACAAACGAGAATCGAGCACTAATTCAAACTAGAAATGCAGACGGTACACCGACTCGATTTCGAAGCCATTGATAGACGGGTAAGCTGTACCGGTGACTACCGGCTGCCAATGACGTGAAGGGATAGATAAAACTATAATGATCTATTGATCCATGCGTACGATGATCTGTCACTGCATGCACGTGCAATTCAAATGTTATGTTGATGGCAATTTAACAAGGCCATATGCGATTCTTTGCACCTGTTTAAGTGAACCGCACAGTCAGCTTCTTGTGAAAGAGCGTTGCATGAAATGCAAATACGGCGTCGTGTACATATTTACATGTGTTGCACTAGATTGAGGCATCGAGGCCATGCCTCGCAAAAGGGGACCGTGGAAGCACGGTATCGCGCAGAACGCCATACTGCAGAAGTCTTCCAGCAACAAGTGCGAAACGAGATGCTATCAAGAATAGGCCATTAGGAAGTTGGTTCTTCTTGGCGGTGGTATCCAGATTTGCATAGTTTGCATCTCAAATGGGAATGTCTGCGCCAGGACCGGAAGACCCAGCTACACACTCTCCGGTCTCTAAAGGTCAGATCTCCATCACACATCTTCCGGGGCACAGCAAGCATTCTGAGCTCAAACAATCCCAGCAGCAACCTTTATAGTGATACCTGTGATAAAAATACCTGTTCTGATGGCGCATACATATGTAGGGCACTGCACAAAATACATGCTACCATTAAATAACTGCATTCCATTCATAAGCATTAGCCAATAGCGGAGTATTTAACGTAAGAGCCGTCCTCCGACTGCCATTCTATAAAAACGAATTTCGGAATCACACCATATCTTGTTTAGTTGAACCGGACAGAGCTCACAGTTGTGCCGAACCACAGATGCAGATTTAGAGTCCGAATCACCCAAACAAAATGGTGTCGCCGTCTAGATCGGCTACGCGGGAGCGAGAGCAATGATCGCGAGAGCGAGACTGCGAAATCAGATGTCTTCCTCACCACTTTGAACCTGTTTAAATCACTTTTTCAAATTACCTCAAATGACGTGAATAAATGGTCAGTAACATAACTTCCTAAAAATGCCGATTATGGAAGTGATCACACATAGCGTACACTGGACTCTTAATGCTTTCGGGATCATACTACGTGCCTAGTCTAGTCCAACGTCGCATAGCGTCGGACCAATTTCATACGTCAATCACGCGGGCATGACGCACACTCATGCTGCATGGGCATACTTCACACGGATATGATGCACACCCCCGTGAGTGTCCTGGGCTGTGTAAGGACACTAATGAGGGGACCTGTCGTGAACGGGGCTGTGTAAGGACACTGATGAGGGGACCTGTCGTGAACGGGGCTGTGTAAGGACATTGATGACGGGACCTGTCGTGAACGGGGCTGTGTAAGGCCACTCATGGGGGGATCTGTCGTGAACGGCCCTGTGTAAGGACACTGATGAGGGGACCTGCCGTGAACAGGGCTGTGTAAGGACACTGATGAGGGGACCTGTCGTGAATGGGGCTGTGTAAGGACACTGATGAGGGGACCTGTCGTGAACGGGGCTTAGTAAGGACACTGATGAGGAGACCTGTCGTAAGTGGGGCTGTGTACGGACACTGATGAGGGGATCTGTCGTGAACAGGGCTGTGTAAGAACACTGATGAGGGGACCTGTGGTGAACGGGGCTGTGTAAGAACACTGATGAGGGGATCTGTCGTGAACGGAGATGTGTAAGGAAACTGATGAGAGGAACTGTCGTGAACGGGGCTGTGTAAGGACACTGATGAGGAGAGCTTTCGTGAACGTAGCCATGAGCGCAGCGTTTGGTGGCGGCATCACCAGCAGCACAACCGGAAGGCCTGGACCAACGGCCTGAGGGCATACCACGTCATCATCGCCGTGCAGCTGCGTGGCTACTTAATGGCAACAAGCCACACCGGGAGCTGAGCGACTACATGGAGTCATCCTGAGAGCACTCGACCGGGAGGACATGGGCAGGGTTCTTGGTAGAGATGCGGTGCACGGAAACGTCACAGAAACGATCGTAACAGGGGTCGTGACATTGAACATCAGCAGGATGCAGATGCGTAATCGCTGCCACTTTAGCCCCCGAGGTTCCCCATTGGCGGTGTTTGTACAAGGTTTATCTACGGCTTTGCAGTAGACAGTCTCGTTTCAAGTCAAAATCCCTTTAATTGGGTTTTGACAGCTTTTGTGGAATCGCATTATGAGCCTACCAATATTTCCTTGCGTCATCGTATGTTCTCCTCGAAATTAAGTTACAATAGCATAATTTGTTTTTTTTTGTTTTTTTATTAGTTTGTTCATTCCTTGTCAATTGCATAATTTGCTAATTTGTTTAATCTTTTTTCTCCTGGATATAAAGCTACAGTAGGGTGATTCGTGAGCGAAGGAATCACATACTTGAACAGATGCGTGTCATTCATAGTGTGTCGCATCGCAGCGACGAGTTTCTGAGTGTCACAGCGTGTCACTCGTGGCGTGTCGCATTGCGTGGGCAAGTTTCTGAGTGTCATAGCGTGTCATTCATAGCGTGTCACATTGCGGCGACACGTTTCTGAGTGTGATAGCGTGTCACTCATAGTGTGTCACATTGCGGCGACGAGTTTCTGAGTATCACAGCGTGTCACTTATAGCGTGCCACAATGCGGCGACGGGTTTCGGAGTGTCATAACGTGTCACTCATAGTGTGTCACATTCCGGCGACGAGTTTCTGAGTGTCATAGCGTGTCGCTCGTAGCGTGTCACATTGCAGCAACGAGTTTCTGAACGGAAACTATAGTACATCCGTTGGTACTTGTGTACCTTTATATACCTGATATACCAAAGCCTTATGGTATTCTCAAAACATACGTCGTGCGTTTCGCGCATCCTTCTATATTTTTACTATTTATAAGACATGCATCTGCTGTGAGTTGTACTCTTACAACGAATACGAGAGGACAGAAAACACAGGCATCGCTCAATGGAAGTGATTTTAGTGATATAAATCAAGTTCAACGTTTCATTTTCGATTTGACTCTCATGTTGACGTCATGCATAAAAAATAACAGCAGAAATGGGCTCCCTGCCATCGAAGTTCTCTCTACAACGGTCTCACACGACCGTCTAGGTCAGCAACATAAAAGTTCGAGACTGGATTAGCATTCTGAATTCTGAGAAATGTGCAAAGATGCGCCAGCAGCAAGACAAGGAAATTTGGCCTCCTGACTACATTGAACTGGTTACATAGAAGATTTCCGTTACTCTTTCGTGGCAGCTGACATTGCAGGGTCTCATATAAAAAGTACGAGGATGACAACTATTCCACACGTGCGCGGTCAGGTGGAAACGTTTTCTACAGCGCATGCGTCGTGTATGTAGCACATGTTTATATGACTACGGTATATAACACGTGCTGCCTCCGTGAGTGGCACACCTACAGTGAGTGCAAGAGGACACTGCACGACATGTATCGATCAATCGAGATTATTTTCGTCATTCGTAATCATCTTTTTTTTTCTTTTTTTTCTAGGCCGTTACCCAAGAACAGGCAATCAGGAGTGCCCTCCCTCAATCCCAGCGACGCAGTAAACCGTACGTTAACACCAGAAAACATAAAATCAAGTCGCGGCACTCCCAGCTAGGAAGATGAAACAAACTTTAAAAAAAACAGGCGAGGAGGTGGAGCAGACCCGAGGGAATTGTGTTATGTGAGAGGTAGGGAAAAATCATAGATGAAAAGGCTTAAAGTAGTCATTAGCCAAAATCAGCTAATGACAGCCCGCTACAACCGCCCAATAATCTACAACCACTCAATTCCCCGTGTTAGTAAGGGTTATACAGTCACAAGTCGGAGGGGGCAATTACCTGGTCATTTTTGTGCTGGGTTTTGGGCTGGATTTCCAGGGAGTCCACCCAGCTAAGCAGAGCTTGTTGCTGGGAGAACTCCCGGAGCCAGCGCCATGAATTTGGGTATATGTGCATGACTGTATATCAGAAATTGATTATGAAACATGAAGGAGGTCAAACATGTAGTGCGTTGGATATGTACAGCACAAGGATGGCAATGTCTTCAACTACGTTTGTTACGTTAATATGTGTTCACGAAATGCTTGCGGATGATGTTCTTAACGATGGTCTTCGATACAGGGATATAAGCTATTCTTGGAAAATATGAAACCATAATGTCGTTCCACAGCTTAGGGCCAAGGCAGAATGCTGTAAATAGTCTATGACTACGATAAGAGAAAGGTTGTTCTAAATGTTTTGCTCGCCTCATATCCATGTCATTGGATTCGTAGAGATTGTAAATTAAATCGAATGATGCAGGGAGCTGCGAAGTTAAAAATTTGTGCATCACAAATAACATTTGAGATTTAGCAACCTTTGACCTTTGACCGGCAACTTGGCCATGAATTTGACCCATTCGTGAAAACAAAGTGCAGAAATAGACTCCCTGTCATGGAAAATCTGTCAAAAGTGGTGTCACAATATAATATATATAATTGCACAATATAATATGCTCAAACTTAGCGCTTTAAAAGACTTAGGCACTGGTTTGCGGGTTCACTTTGTAAGCTCCATCGCAACGGTCTGCTCTAATTGACCTAAAACCTAAACCTGAAATATTTTGCGCAGTTGCGCGTGCCCACCTTACCTGTTCAGGTTTTGAAACGCGTAGACTTAACGTTATTAGTCCACCGATTTCTAGGCAGATTGTGAAAGTCCTGAATATCTATGTACAGCTTGATATAAAACTGCTGCTAGTTTGACAGGTGTCCCAAAACTTGGCATAGGCTGGGTCAGATATGTTAAAGAGCCTAAGTTCTCGGCGCGACGCCATGCCATGTTTTGCATGGGGTGGATAAAATAAAAATGCTACTAAACTATTTCCATGAATATGCATTATATCACGAAAAACACAGCGCATATAACGGCGGTAATGTCTGGATGAGTGCAGGCCATAACATCCATCTGAAATGTATCGAGTAAGAAGCGGCGTTTTATCACCATCTGGAAATGAAATTATTTTGAAAGGTGCTCTAGTGGGCTCCAAAATTTAGTTAGCTGGCATCGTAGTGCCTTAAAATAAGCGCCGCCACTGAATTATTAATGTATACCCATTTGGCCAGCAGTGTCAGTTTCCGGTCGATCGGCCTAGGTTCTCACTGTTCTGGATGGAGGCTGAAGGGGGGGGAGGGGGTTGATTGGGTTCCACATCCCGGCACGCTTCCTGGGACTGGTGAGCGCGTTTGTGGGACGTGTGATTCTGTTGCGTAGAGGGTAGATGATGCCTTTCTGACTACATCATGACATCATGACATCATGACATCATGACATCATGACATCATGACATCGTGCTGTTATCTGTTGGCCTGGACGCAAAAGCTACGTGCAAAAGCTACGCTAAAGCTACGCATCTATCTGTGTCTCGATGTGGACAGCATACATGACGTCTTGCTTGTACACTGCTACGACCCTTTTGGTAGCTGCTTCCTCCGCGTGCGGCATTTTGCAACGATATCATTATCTGGCATTGTGTTTCATCTCTGTATCACATTGGTATTCTATATATGCGGAACATATGCACTAGAATTATTAGTTTGCACGGTGTTGTAATCTTTCTGCATATGGACTTGATCTGATACATGGGTAGGATTATCGTTTTGAGCGGTGGAGGTATTCATGCACGAACATGTCCACTAATATTGATGGTGAGCTCAAAATGTCCCATGTCCATATCACGCCTTCAATACTCAGCCAATTTCAAACGTCAAAAGCGCCACTCGTGCCCAGAAAGCTGTCAAATTTTCAAGTTAACGTCAATCTTAGCTGGTTCAGCAATGTAGCTGTCCAATACAGTGGTAGAATATTAGATGACATCTACACTAGGAAGTCAGAGAAATGGGTCCAGAATATGCCTCAGTGGCCACACAACATAGTGGAAATACATTTGCCTACAAGACATTAAGGCATCTCAAACCCGGCAAGCACGGCTTGCATTCCAACGCGCAGAACGCTTTAAGAAGCAAAATGTAACTTTTGAAAAACTGGATGGGTATCATATGTCCGCGAAGAACACTAGCGTCATCTGTAAAGTAAGTATTGATACAGGTAGCGCCACCTAGGTTAATGTCGCAACGCCTATGCAAAATGCCGTGCAATTCAAAGCTACGGCACTGAACTTGGTGTACAAGAGCCAGAGCACGCTTGGTGTACGACAGAAGACACGATTTACCGGATGCTGAAAGCGCTTTAGCCGTCTGTATCTTTTCAAACTGCCCAAAAGCTGCCTCTGAAAAACACCCTTCCTATGGGTTTGCAATGCTTTCGGTTCGCTCGGCGCCCCGTGATGACGTCACGGCAGGATTGACAGATAAACTCTGAGGAGGGCCGAGTTACATTAAAGACCATGACTGCTCTAGCATCTAAAGTAATCCTGTGAGGAATGAATTCAGCGCCAAGAATTGATTGTATCGCCTTAGTTGTACAGGGCTTAGGCTGCGGAACAAACAAACAATGATTTGAACCTGCTTACGTCACTTTTTTCCTGCTCACATCAAGTGACATGAACAAATGGTCAGTAACACAAATTACTATAAACAACGGCTCTGGAAGTGACGATATGTTTCATGGCATGCGATCTCTCCTTAACACTTGCAGCAGCCTGTGCGCCAGCGGCATGCACTTTGCTTGTTGCGGCTGCAGATTTTCGTTTGAAGATCGCGGTAGTTGACATTGCAGTGTCATATAAGAAGCATGAAGATGATAACTCGGCTGCACGTACACAACCAGGTGAAAAAACGTATTCTATAGTGCATGCGTCATGTGTGAAGCGTATGTTAATATGGCTGCCGTATAGAACACATGCCGCTTCTGTGAGTGGCATCCTTACAATGAGGACATAAAGACACAGCACGTGTATCAATCAATAGAGGTGATTGCCGTTTCTCGTGATCATCTTTGACCTTTGACCCTCGACTTGGCCTTGAATTCGAGCCCATTTGTGACAAATAATAGCAGAAATGGACTCCCTGCAGCAGGAAATATCTCAAAAATCGTGTTGAACAACACTCGTATCCATAGAGAAAACAATTTTGAAACCGGACACACGTTCAGGATGGTGGCGGCCGCCATCTTGAATTCTGCGATATGTTCGGTAAAACAAGTAGCGCGTACGCTAATTTGGGTCTCCAAGCTATATAGGACATATTTCCGTGAAAAACGTTCGCGGAAGTCGACATTACAAGGTCTCATAAAAGAAGTGTAAGAATGGCAACTCGACTATTAACACCGTGCAACATCCTAATTCAACGAGGTGAGTAACGCAACGCTTTATCACAATCGGTCAGTACGTTCCATGTACATACATCCCGAATGCGTTGCATGGGCCATGTCGGCATTGTCCTCTACGCCCTTCCCTGTGTGACTAAGCACTACTCCGTGCACCATTGGCACGTTCGTAAACGAGGGTTGCGGTTGATGATATCACCTTGTTCTTGTAAATGTCGCCGTACATCACAGGCCAGTTCGCTGACCTTTAGAGGGGACGGGATGATTGACGCCCCCTCCGCCTCATGGTTCGTTTTTGCCAGTATAAAAAGCGACCAAAGGCAGCATGGGCATATCCTTTTGAGTCGTCTCTCACCAACAATGCGACTGCTGCCATTGATTGTCGTGCTTTGTGTGGTGTTGGTGACCACTGAAGGTGAGTTACTGGTGTTTTTCTTGGCAATGTCCTCTTGTGTTGGTCGCGGCTATTGGGCAATGGAAGTATATGACAGATATGACAATAAAAAGCTCCATAAAGAGACCATGAAAGTATTCTGTGTTAGCCGGGGCGTTTAGCACCATACGGAGAGTTCTTGGTCCTCGTTCTGTAAAGGTTAAAAACTGTCGCAAAATCCGTTGCAAAAATGAAAACCCTCAGGGACTTTAGGAAGTGTGTGACCATTAAAGAAGATTTCAAAGTCACGCTGTGGTGAACAATGGGGATGGACCCTATGTAATGATTATGGTTGTACTTCGGGCAGCCAAGTAGAGATATTTGTGTGTGGCATATATCGGATGTGAATAATTTATTGTAAGTCATTCCATCATACTGCACTGCCGATTTCCACCTTTATCACCGAACTTCCGTGGTTGCCAAAGCAGATACCACTGGTAGGTGGGAGCGACAGAGACAGCATGTCCCCAAAAATAGCTGATGGGCCTTCTACCCCGCCTTCATATGTTCTGTGAGACCTATGGTGCAGACGTCTGCACAAGAAAAACTGTCAGCTTTATGTCTCACTTCCTCACGTTTCTACGTCCACTTTTCTTTTTTACCATGGTAAAGCTGGTGTGCTAATGATAGGACTATTTTGTAGCAAACAGTATCGCGCACTGTGATCTGACTATGCATCTAGGCAAACTATCCAGCTGATAAAATACCCCGTCTGAAGCTAGTACTCGTAGTAGCAGCTGCTATATTGAGCAGAATCGTTCTGGTCGACTGACCATCCCAAAATGTCTTGTACCAGCACCACCGGGATGTGCACCAACAGGGTGGTGCGAAATCAACCGGATTATTAATCTTGTTAAACCGGGCGTGTCTAATTTAGACATAAGGAAAAATGCAAAAAGGTAAAGTGATCCCATTCAGTCCCCCGCGGGGATGTGTTCGTGAGGTATTCGGGGGGCAATCACACCTCAACCAGCCCAGGAGAATCATGTATTCCTTGTGGGCAGTCACGATTGTCTGTCTGATTGGTGTCAAAGCTTTGATCGAGCCTTTTTTATTGAGATCGTAAAGAGCCCTTTGGGTTCCTTCAGCAGCGCATTAGGCCGCTAGCCATATGCCAGATCTGTACCTCAATTGTCAGCACTCCAGACCGTCGTGCACACAGGCGTTGTATCGTGCTAATTGACTCCTTGAGTTCTAGCACGTCAAAAGTGTGGCAGGCTTCAACCGTAAACGGAGCTAACCAACCGGTGCATTGCAGGTGGAAGGTGTCGCAAATTCGGCAAGGCGTGTGGAAAATGGAACAGGGATGTCTGCCGCTGGTGTTGGAGGCCCCACAAACGTCTCTGCTGTCTTCCGGGCGACACATACGGTACGTTCCAGTCGTTGTCGCCTGGTGCTGAGCAAACGTTGTCGCCATGGTGATGTGCGACGCTATGAACTACGAAACTTCAGTTCAAACTAGAGGTCGTTAGTAACATGTTCATGAACTGTTGTCATGCATCACATCGATAGCCTACATGTAAGATCTCCCCTCACGAGATGTGCTATTTAGTTCTAACATACGCTCGTGTGTGTGTGAAGTTGCCCCGGATGTTTGTTTTTTTCAAAATGGATTGCGAACGGCGCGGCGTGGTCACACAAAACTTTGCATAGCTGTAAACATTTAAAGGCTGGATCTTGTGCTATGCAAGATTTAGGCGTACTTTGCAAGGTCACTGACCCATTGAAGGCCCAAATTAGACCGTAGCTCTCAGCGAAGACCATTTATAGAAGTGGTGCATTTCTGAACTACTGTGGACTTGTGCTACACAAAACCCCAGCTAAAGTGGAGGTTGACTGTGAGATACTCATCAACTCATGTCATGCATCACGCCGATCGCTCGCCCATCAGGCTTTCTCTCACGAAATGCGCTCTCCAGGTTTCTTAGAGATGGAATATGCATTTCGAGCATTGCATGTGCTCATGTTAGCAGCGTTTTTTTTATTCATAGGATGGTTGGCATAAATGGCACGCTTTTGCACTGAAATTGGCTGACGTTATGTTCGTCGAAGCTGCATCAGCGTGCTGCAGAGGATTTAACATCCACAAATCCCTGCAAGTGACCGTTCTCTAATTTCAGGTGAATGCGGGAGAAAATGCAGTTTCCCAAATACCTGCAGCACACTAAACGGCAAATGTCACAAAGGATGGTGCTGCGTCTTCTGCAAAGGAAAACATTGCAAGAAAGGCTAGCTGCACCACTTGCTGCCGGCTGCCGCTGTCGTCAAGGGATAGGTAACGACTGCACTGA
Source organism: Pollicipes pollicipes (assembly GCF_011947565.3). Taxonomy (NCBI): domain Eukaryota; kingdom Metazoa; phylum Arthropoda; class Thecostraca; order Pollicipedomorpha; family Pollicipedidae; genus Pollicipes; species Pollicipes pollicipes. The sequence goes on from NW_023597055.1 coordinate 5,922,160, forward strand.
CACCAGATGTGAAGTGACTGCATGCACAAAGAAGACCCATGCTATGCTGGTGGCGTAACAGCAAGGTCGCACGTAATTATTAACAGGTGTTTATGCGAAGCGGACATTTAGCTGCTTGTAGTTGGGCTTTACGTTGAATACAATTACGGAACCAACTATTTGTTAGCATCTGTTGTGCCAGCTCAAAATGCATCGGCGCCGGTCCGTAAAGCATGGGTATTGTGGCGTGCATTGCGAACGACACCTGGTCATCTGACAAACGGGTACTCGACGCCATCAGGTACAAAGTAGGTCATTTTCAGGTTGACAAAATGCCCATATCAGCGTCCTATGGATCGACAGGTCCACACACAGACTCCTTTCCGCCTAAGGTTATGTAATTCGATACACGTAATTCGTTCACATTGAAAACATTGAAAATTCCAGCACTCAGAACATGGACGTTTTCTGAGGCGATCGCCAGCTCCTCGATCTCCTGAACCGTGACATTCTGAGTATTGATTTCTCTAATCCAAACTCTCTGAACTTTGACCTTGTACCAGACCTTTGACATTGTATCGGCCGAAAGGGCCTCGAACACCTGAACGTAAGCCAACTTAGCGCCGAATATTTCAACATCGACATTCTGTGTCTCGGCTTCCCGAACTCTCAGGTCTGGACCTTGGCCTTCTGAGCATAACCTCCAGATCCTTGAGCCAACCTTCAAGAAAATCGTAGAAAAGCCTAAAGATTAGAGTTTTTCATGGTCTCTAACTTTGCCTGGAAAATTTGGACATTTTTTTTGCATCTGTGCAATTTTGTTCACTGGTGCTTCCATTTGACAGAAAACTAGGCATATTTTTCTCGTTAGGTAAGTAACAAGTTCGATTATCAAGGCTTTCGGGGAGGTTTTCGCTCCCTGAATATCGATTTTCCATCAGATTCCTTCAGCCAGACTAATGAGCATGGGTTGGTCACTAGATGAGTCAACTTCGAAGAAAAACGTAAGGACCACCCTATAGCCATCATATCTTCCAACTATTCCAACCTACCTGTTGACAAGATGCGTGATGATCATTTTCACATTCCATTTCCATCGTTTGTCTTGGGGTTTATTAGTGTTTTCATTTGATATGCAGCGCGTCCTGCGCATGCTGTAACACCGTTACACAAGCGAAACATTCTCTTAGATAGTTTTCCTACGTGATTTCGCCGTTCTAAAGATGGCCCATATGGTTTCTGCAGCCATCAAAACGAGCATCGGTCGACGGTCTAATAAATTGCTATAAAAAAGCCCACAGGCAGCCCCATGGACAAAGCGTTTTGCCTATCGTGTACAACCTCCACTCTAGGCAAGGTAGGTCATATTTGTAAGCATCGCTGCCTTTGCATCAACAGGAGTTTCGTCGAGATGATGCAGCTGGCCAGAATTTTGACTTCCTCGGGGAGATATTGGTCCGTAAAGTGCATGAATGGTGCGAAATCTAGGCTGAATCTGGGGTAAGATACGCTAAAATATTGTTCCAGGCTATACATTGATAGGATAATACGGCAATTTATGTATCATTCATAACTAAGTATACAACGCTGAGCATTTAACGTAAAAGCTGTCTACTGGATGTCACTCTATAGAATCCAATTTCAAAACAAACAGAAGTGTTCCACACTGTTGTTTTGACCTGAACTAGCTATCTTGAGGACCTTTTGATACTGCTCACAATCCTGCCCTTTTTAAGACATTAGCCTCTCTAGTTTCTGAACTATACGCCCACGACAGTGGGAAAGCTGCATCGGGCAGAGTATTTCAAGGTCATCTTGGTATCCATGACGTAGCCATATCGTCATTCAAATTCTGTCATTCCATAAGCCATGCGGTGATGAATACGCGCACGGGTGACCGGTTGGACACCCTTCGCTCGGGTGGGAGTCAATTTGACCCTGTGAAATCCCAAGAACTAAGAGAGAATACACAAAACTCACAGGCTGTATTGACCTATACGTGAACTCACTTAGATTAAATATTGAGGCTCCTAGGTCATGAACTTTGAGTGAAATCGGGTCAAGCAATGTCAAATTCCAGGGTAGTCTCCAAAGGGCTCCTGGAATATAGATAACTGTTCTAAGCAAAACCTCACATGCCCATTTCACGTAAGTGACCTTGTTTGACATTTTAAAGATCATGGTGACCAAAATCATCCAAGACCGCCTTAACTTTTGCATTGGGATAAACGACAAAGATTGCGCCAGGCATATGTTCCTAAAAACAAAATGCTAACTTGGGTCATTCTAGGTCACTGACATATCCAGACCTTACAGAAGTACATGGAAGATGTATAATACGGTTCCAGTTATCAATAACTTCGAAATAAGCACCAGGAACTACCCCATACAGCAAACGCTAGAGTAATAAAACATGTTGTGATTGACTTTTGTCTGACCCTCATACCTGACCTTAGGTCAGTGTGATTTGTTCATTCAGTAGCTGTGTTGGCTAAGAAAGCATCTTAGAGATGTATGGCTTCGTCTAACACTCTAACGTTGTTGGATCAGGTTGAACGATTCCCTAGAAAATGCCTTCCCTGAAACCATGGCCTTACTTTGACCCACCATAGGTCAGCGACTTTGCAAGGACATCTATACGTTTGATCCCCGACGATCCGCTATTCAATTTTCTACAGCTATGCAAAATTTGACGCGACTACGCCGCGCCGTTCGCAAATCATTCCAGAAAAATGTTCGGTGGAGGGGTCAGTTTCCCCCCCCCCCCACGAGCGTGTGTTAAAGTCAAACGAATCTTGTTCACGGGGCGTTCATATCTGACATTCGGGAGCGCGATTTCCAGATGTGACATCCGTCAATTGGCTTCCAATCGATGTTGTGCAAGGTGCAATCACGTAATCAAGCTATGACGCACTGAGGAGCATATTTACTACACAGAGCATAATGTTGTCTACAACAGTCTTTTCCACTTAAGAAGCATATCAACAGTTATAAGTGAGCTATGTCATCATATCCAGCGCTTGCTTGAATATTTTCAATGTAGAGCATTCTATTTCAAGCGTATCTTGTTTAGTTTAAACCCGACCGAACTCATATTTGCGTCATGTTTCACATGTGTATTCAACGTCCGAATCGTTCACAACAAATGCGGCTCTTTGTCTAGCTCAGCTCCACTGGAAGCGACACCAAAAATTCACGGAAAAAGAAATTACCAAACTCGCCCATCGCAACCTTAATGCCTTCAAACTTTATTATTCAACGTGAGGTAAAGCGCAGCTTATTGGATCGGAACAAGCTGGTTGCGTTGTACACACATTCTGAACGCCTCCGATGTGCCAGTCCGGCACTGTACTCTACATTCTGCCCGGTATGACTGAGCAGTTGCTCCGTCTATGCCAATCCACCACGCTCGTAAACAAGGGCTGCAGTTAAGGATTTCACCTCGTCAATGCAAATGTCATCGAACATTTTAGCTCGTTGATCTTTGGAGGGACGGGAATGATCGACTCCCCTCTGCTTCCTGATCCGTGTTCACCGCTATATAGGGCGATCAAAGGTAACCTAAGCATATTCTGTTCGGCCCCTCGCCAATCATGCGTCTGCTGACTGATTGTCGTGTTTTGTCTGGTGCTGGTGACCATTGAGGGTGAGTTGCTGGTGCTCTTCTTGGTGAAGTTCGCCCCGAATTGGTCGAGGCTGTTTGACAGCGAAGGAATGATTAGAAATGACAAGGAAAAGGTCGATAAGGTAGCTGTGGGAGCATTCTGTCAGTGGGGGCGCCGCAGTACTGAACGGAGGGCTCCTTGCGCCAGTGCTGTGAACGATATATAAACTGTTGCAAGTCCACCTTCAAACACAGAAATCAAATCCATGAAGTGGCTTTGAGGTCTGCAAGATACTTAAAGAGAGCGTAATGCTGTTGAAAAACATTACAAAGCCCATGCTCTGATGATCCATTGAAACCTTGTCATTGAACCCCCTGTCATTAATCTTAACAGCACGCAGCGGCGCGGAGGTTTCGTCCAAGAGGATTTTATCAGCACATTCATGTTTTGTTTCTTAGTCAAACTTATGTGGTCAACATTTCAAAACGATGCAACCTTTTTATTGGACGACACTGGCGCACGCAGACAGTACCGGGAACATCAGGCTCACGGTAGTTCTCGGTAGTTCAAGTTTCTACGTAGTTCAACTTTCTATGTAGCTCAAGTTCATACTTAGCATGTGAATTGCAAAGGAAGGCTGCCGTAGCATGAGTGTTATCTCTTTCTACATGCGATGGCTACGTTTCCAAAGCTATCGCGGGCTTTTTATAGAAAGCCATTTTCATCTCAAATAATAGTCTGGTTACCGAAAACAATCAAGACATAAATCAATGAATAAATAGCAAAGCATTGACACTGTTCCACCGGCGAAAAAGGTATTGTTCTTAACGTCCTATGTTCCATTGGTGCCAATAGCATAAAAGGCACAAGGTAATGTATGACGCCAATATAGGAATAAAAACGTTATTGTGTTGTGCCACTGCCGTGATGGCAAACACAAATGTGGTTTACCGGGTTGAGAAATGTGCTTACATTGTTGTTTCATCCATTTGTTTCCCTAGTTCAGCACGTCAGTATGTATGGTTTACTGGGTCACAAAGTCGCCGGATGATTTTTAATACACTTGAGCCAGGCACATAGAGAGTGGAAAGTTTGAAGAAATGTACGACCTTTCTTGTCGTTCCTATACCAACGCCCACATCCTTGAATACATCAGTCCCTTAACACGCGCTCGGGTGGGAGGGGTCAAATTGACCTTCTCCCCGAAAATTTTTCCCGAAAGGTTCCGAACGATTCCCGGTCCCTGATCCGCAAAGATGAAAACTGTTGCAAAACAAACTGCAAAAGTGAAGCCAGCAAGAGGAGTCTTTCTAGGGTGGCAAGGAACCATTCAAAGGTAGAAGTTAAGTGGTCAGGCAGTGTATCGGATCCTTTCTTTGTACATGATGGTATGCGTCAAGGGGGTAACGTCTTACCACTGCTGTTCAATGTGTACATAGTTTAGCCTCTTTGTGAGTTGCAGATGTTACCAATCGGTTGTTATGTGGTGAAATGTACAGCGAATGAACTAGTCTCTGCTGATGACAGGGTGCTTTATCTACTACGAGGAGAGGGCTGGAGCGTTGCCTCGGAGGTGCAAAGGATTTACCATGCGCCAGGAATATCAAATCAATGTAAAGAAAGCTGTGCATGTTTTCAACTCTCAAAGGTCATATACAGTGTCACACCTGTCTAACTCAAGCTCCCAAACATCATTGTTAATGAATACATAATAGCATGGCGGAGGAGCTTAAACATAGGACTTTTAGTGGCCAGTTCCCTCAGTGGCAGTCAAGTTATGCGAAGAGTCAAATGTTCCTTGTAGGACCGCATAAAACTTTCAACTATCTGTTCCAAGCATGTTATACTAACGTGTATATTGTGAACTGTGCAACACTGTGACTGGAAAGAAAGGATTTCAAGAACGCTGTATGGCCTACCGCTTATGGAAAGAGGAGCTGGTAAGGGTGCCACGGTGGACAAGGATTCATTATCTGTGTAAAAAGCTTGACACCTCTACCTATGGATGCCTGGGAACAACATCTATGGATATGTGGGAAACGATCTCACCTTAAGCAGTGCTTGTTGTGTGAGCTCTGACCCCCACCATCCGATCGCGCGATTCCAGGCAACGGCAGAATT
>NW_023597055.1:5927874-5981003 GCF_011947565.3 Pollicipes pollicipes
CCTCCACCGAACATTTTTCTGGAATGATTTGCGAACGGCGCGGCGTAGTCGCGTCAAATTTTGCATAGCTGTAGAAAATTGAATAGCGGATCGTCGGGGATCAAACGTATAGATGTCCTTGCAAAGTCGCTGACCTATGGTGGGTCAAAGTAAGGCCATGGTTTCAGGGAAGGCATTTTCTAGGGAATCGTTCAACCTGATCCAACAACGTTAGAGTGTTAGACGAAGCCATACATCTCTAAGATGCTTTCTTAGCCAACACAGCTACTGAATGAACAAATCACACTGACCTAAGGTCAGGTATGAGGGTCAGACAAAAGTCAATCACAACATGTTTTATTACTCTAGCGTTTGCTGTATGGGGTAGTTCCTGGTGCTTATTTCGAAGTTATTGATAACTGGAACCGTATTATACATCTTCCATGTACTTCTGTAAGGTCTGGATATGTCAGTGACCTAGAATGACCCAAGTTAGCATTTTGTTTTTAGGAACATATGCCTGGCGCAATCTTTGTCGTTTATCCCAATGCAAAAGTTAAGGCGGTCTTGGATGATTTTGGTCACCATGATCTTTAAAATGTCAAACAAGGTCACTTACGTGAAATGGGCATGTGAGGTTTTGCTTAGAACAGTTATCTATATTCCAGGAGCCCTTTGGAGACTACCCTGGAATTTGACATTGCTTGACCCGATTTCACTCAAAGTTCATGACCTAGGAGCCTCAATATTTAATCTAAGTGAGTTCACGTATAGGTCAATACAGCCTGTGAGTTTTGTGTATTCTCTCTTAGTTCTTGGGATTTCACAGGGTCAAATTGACTCCCACCCGAGCGAAGGGTGTCCAACCGGTCACCCGTGCGCGTATTCATCACCGCATGGCTTATGGAATGACAGAATTTGAATGACGATATGGCTACGTCATGGATACCAAGATGACCTTGAAATACTCTGCCCGATGCAGCTTTCCCACTGTCGTGGGCGTATAGTTCAGAAACTAGAGAGGCTAATGTCTTAAAAAGGGCAGGATTGTGAGCAGTATCAAAAGGTCCTCAAGATAGCTAGTTCAGGTCAAAACAACAGTGTGGAACACTTCTGTTTGTTTTGAAATTGGATTCTATAGAGTGACATCCAGTAGACAGCTTTTACGTTAAATGCTCAGCGTTGTATACTTAGTTATGAATGATACATAAATTGCCGTATTATCCTATCAATGTATAGCCTGGAACAATATTTTAGCGTATCTTACCCCAGATTCAGCCTAGATTTCGCACCATTCATGCACTTTACGGACCAATATCTCCCCGAGGAAGTCAAAATTCTGGCCAGCTGCATCATCTCGACGAAACTCCTGTTGATGCAAAGGCAGCGATGCTTACAAATATGACCTACCTTGCCTAGAGTGGAGGTTGTACACGATAGGCAAAACGCTTTGTCCATGGGGCTGCCTGTGGGCTTTTTTATAGCAATTTATTAGACCGTCGACCGATGCTCGTTTTGATGGCTGCAGAAACCATATGGGCCATCTTTAGAACGGCGAAATCACGTAGGAAAACTATCTAAGAGAATGTTTCGCTTGTGTAACGGTGTTACAGCATGCGCAGGACGCGCTGCATATCAAATGAAAACACTAATAAACCCCAAGACAAACGATGGAAATGGAATGTGAAAATGATCATCACGCATCTTGTCAACAGGTAGGTTGGAATAGTTGGAAGATATGATGGCTATAGGGTGGTCCTTACGTTTTTCTTCGAAGTTGACTCATCTAGTGACCAACCCATGCTCATTAGTCTGGCTGAAGGAATCTGATGGAAAATCGATATTCAGGGAGCGAAAACCTCCCCGAAAGCCTTGATAATCGAACTTGTTACTTACCTAACGAGAAAAATATGCCTAGTTTTCTGTCAAATGGAAGCACCAGTGAACAAAATTGCACAGATGCAAAAAAAATGTCCAAATTTTCCAGGCAAAGTTAGAGACCATGAAAAACTCTAATCTTTAGGCTTTTCTACGATTTTCTTGAAGGTTGGCTCAAGGATCTGGAGGTTATGCTCAGAAGGCCAAGGTCCAGACCTGAGAGTTCGGGAAGCCGAGACACAGAATGTCGATGTTGAAATATTCGGCGCTAAGTTGGCTTACGTTCAGGTGTTCGAGGCCCTTTCGGCCGATACAATGTCAAAGGTCTGGTACAAGGTCAAAGTTCAGAGAGTTTGGATTAGAGAAATCAATACTCAGAATGTCACGGTTCAGGAGATCGAGGAGCTGGCGATCGCCTCAGAAAACGTCCATGTTCTGAGTGCTGGAATTTTCAATGTTTTCAATGTGAACGAATTACGTGTATCGAATTACATAACCTTAGGCGGAAAGGAGTCTGTGTGTGGACCTGTCGATCCATAGGACGCTGATATGGGCATTTTGTCAACCTGAAAATGACCTACTTTGTACCTGATGGCGTCGAGTACCCGTTTGTCAGATGACCAGGTGTCGTTCGCAATGCACGCCACAATACCCATGCTTTACGGACCGGCGCCGATGCATTTTGAGCTGGCACAACAGATGCTAACAAATAGTTGGTTCCGTAATTGTATTCAACGTAAAGCCCAACTACAAGCAGCTAAATGTCCGCTTCGCATAAACACCTGTTAATAATTACGTGCGACCTTGCTGTTACGCCACCAGCATAGCATGGGTCTTCTTTGTGCATGCAGTCACTTCACATCTGGTGTCAGTGCAGTCGTTACCTATCCCTTGACGACAGCGGCAGCCGGCAGCAAGTGGTGCAGCTAGCCTTTCTTGCAATGTTTTCCTTTGCAGAAGACGCAGCACCATCCTTTGTGACATTTGCCGTTTAGTGTGCTGCAGGTATTTGGGAAACTGCATTTTCTCCCGCATTCACCTGAAATTAGAGAACGGTCACTTGCAGGGATTTGTGGATGTTAAATCCTCTGCAGCACGCTGATGCAGCTTCGACGAACATAACGTCAGCCAATTTCAGTGCAAAAGCGTGCCATTTATGCCAACCATCCTATGAATAAAAAAAACGCTGCTAACATGAGCACATGCAATGCTCGAAATGCATATTCCATCTCTAAGAAACCTGGAGAGCGCATTTCGTGAGAGAAAGCCTGATGGGCGAGCGATCGGCGTGATGCATGACATGAGTTGATGAGTATCTCACAGTCAACCTCCACTTTAGCTGGGGTTTTGTGTAGCACAAGTCCACAGTAGTTCAGAAATGCACCACTTCTATAAATGGTCTTCGCTGAGAGCTACGGTCTAATTTGGGCCTTCAATGGGTCAGTGACCTTGCAAAGTACGCCTAAATCTTGCATAGCACAAGATCCAGCCTTTAAATGTTTACAGCTATGCAAAGTTTTGTGTGACCACGCCGCGCCGTTCGCAATCCATTTTGAAAAAAACAAACATCCGGGGCAACTTCACACACACACGAGCGTATGTTAGAACTAAATAGCACATCTCGTGAGGGGAGATCTTACATGTAGGCTATCGATGTGATGCATGACAACAGTTCATGAACATGTTACTAACGACCTCTAGTTTGAACTGAAGTTTCGTAGTTCATAGCGTCGCACATCACCATGGCGACAACGTTTGCTCAGCACCAGGCGACAACGACTGGAACGTACCGTATGTGTCGCCCGGAAGACAGCAGAGACGTTTGTGGGGCCTCCAACACCAGCGGCAGACATCCCTGTTCCATTTTCCACACGCCTTGCCGAATTTGCGACACCTTCCACCTGCAATGCACCGGTTGGTTAGCTCCGTTTACGGTTGAAGCCTGCCACACTTTTGACGTGCTAGAACTCAAGGAGTCAATTAGCACGATACAACGCCTGTGTGCACGACGGTCTGGAGTGCTGACAATTGAGGTACAGATCTGGCATATGGCTAGCGGCCTAATGCGCTGCTGAAGGAACCCAAAGGGCTCTTTACGATCTCAATAAAAAAGGCTCGATCAAAGCTTTGACACCAATCAGACAGACAATCGTGACTGCCCACAAGGAATACATGATTCTCCTGGGCTGGTTGAGGTGTGATTGCCCCCCGAATACCTCACGAACACATCCCCGCGGGGGACTGAATGGGATCACTTTACCTTTTTGCATTTTTCCTTATGTCTAAATTAGACACGCCCGGTTTAACAAGATTAATAATCCGGTTGATTTCGCACCACCCTGTTGGTGCACATCCCGGTGGTGCTGGTACAAGACATTTTGGGATGGTCAGTCGACCAGAACGATTCTGCTCAATATAGCAGCTGCTACTACGAGTACTAGCTTCAGACGGGGTATTTTATCAGCTGGATAGTTTGCCTAGATGCATAGTCAGATCACAGTGCGCGATACTGTTTGCTACAAAATAGTCCTATCATTAGCACACCAGCTTTACCATGGTAAAAAAGAAAAGTGGACGTAGAAACGTGAGGAAGTGAGACATAAAGCTGACAGTTTTTCTTGTGCAGACGTCTGCACCATAGGTCTCACAGAACATATGAAGGCGGGGTAGAAGGCCCATCAGCTATTTTTGGGGACATGCTGTCTCTGTCGCTCCCACCTACCAGTGGTATCTGCTTTGGCAACCACGGAAGTTCGGTGATAAAGGTGGAAATCGGCAGTGCAGTATGATGGAATGACTTACAATAAATTATTCACATCCGATATATGCCACACACAAATATCTCTACTTGGCTGCCCGAAGTACAACCATAATCATTACATAGGGTCCATCCCCATTGTTCACCACAGCGTGACTTTGAAATCTTCTTTAATGGTCACACACTTCCTAAAGTCCCTGAGGGTTTTCATTTTTGCAACGGATTTTGCGACAGTTTTTAACCTTTACAGAACGAGGACCAAGAACTCTCCGTATGGTGCTAAACGCCCCGGCTAACACAGAATACTTTCATGGTCTCTTTATGGAGCTTTTTATTGTCATATCTGTCATATACTTCCATTGCCCAATAGCCGCGACCAACACAAGAGGACATTGCCAAGAAAAACACCAGTAACTCACCTTCAGTGGTCACCAACACCACACAAAGCACGACAATCAATGGCAGCAGTCGCATTGTTGGTGAGAGACGACTCAAAAGGATATGCCCATGCTGCCTTTGGTCGCTTTTTATACTGGCAAAAACGAACCATGAGGCGGAGGGGGCGTCAATCATCCCGTCCCCTCTAAAGGTCAGCGAACTGGCCTGTGATGTACGGCGACATTTACAAGAACAAGGTGATATCATCAACCGCAACCCTCGTTTACGAACGTGCCAATGGTGCACGGAGTAGTGCTTAGTCACACAGGGAAGGGCGTAGAGGACAATGCCGACATGGCCCATGCAACGCATTCGGGATGTATGTACATGGAACGTACTGACCGATTGTGATAAAGCGTTGCGTTACTCACCTCGTTGAATTAGGATGTTGCACGGTGTTAATAGTCGAGTTGCCATTCTTACACTTCTTTTATGAGACCTTGTAATGTCGACTTCCGCGAACGTTTTTCACGGAAATATGTCCTATATAGCTTGGAGACCCAAATTAGCGTACGCGCTACTTGTTTTACCGAACATATCGCAGAATTCAAGATGGCGGCCGCCACCATCCTGAATGTGTGTCCGGTTTCAAAATTGTTTTCTCTATGGATACGAGTGTTGTTCAACACGATTTTTGAGATATTTCCTGCTGCAGGGAGTCCATTTCTGCTATTATTTGTCACAAATGGGCTCGAATTCAAGGCCAAGTCGAGGGTCAAAGGTCAAAGATGATCACGAGAAACGGCAATCACCTCTATTGATTGACACATGTGCTGTGTCTTTATGTCCTCATTGTAAGGATACCACTCACAGAAGCGGGCATGTGTTCTATACGGCAGCCATATTAACATATGCTTCACACATGACGCATGCACTATAGAATACGTTTTTTCACCTGGCTGTGTACGTGCAGCCGAGTAATCATCTTCATGCTTCTTATATGACACTGCAATGTCAACTACAGCGAACCTGGAACGAAAATCTGCAGCCGCAACAAGCAAAGTGCATGCCGCTGGCGCACAGGCTGCTGCAAGTGTTAAGGAGAGATCGCATGCCATGAAACATATCGTCACTTCCAGAGCCGTTGTTTATAGTAATTTGTGTTACTGACCATTTGTTCATGTCACTTGATGTGAGCAGGAAAAAAATGACGTAAGCAGGTTCAAATAATTGTTTATTTGTTCTGCAGCCTAAGCCCTGTACAACTAAGGCGATACAATCAATTCTTGGCGCTGAATTCATTCCTCACAGGATTACTTTAGATGTTAGAGCAGTCATGGTCTTTGATGTAACTCGGCCCTCCTCAGAGTTTATCTGTCAATCCTGCCGTGACGTCATCACGGGGCGCCGAGCGAACCGAAAGCATTGCAAACCCATAGGAAGGGTGTTTTTCAGAGGCAGCTTTTGGGCAGTTTGAAAAGATACAGACGGCTAAAGCGCTTTCAGCATCCGGTAAATCGTGTCTTCTGTCGTACACCAAGCGTGCTCTGGCTCTTGTACACCAAGTTCAGTGCCTTAGCTTTGAATTGCACGGCATTTTGCATAGGCGTTGCGACATTAACCTAGGTGGCGCTACCTGCATCAATACTTACTTTACAGATGACGCTAGTGTTCTTCGCGGACATATGATACCCATCCAGCTTTTTCAAAAGTTACATTTTGCTTCTTAAAGCGTTCTGCGCGTTGGAATGCAAGCCGTGCTTGCCGGGTTTGAGATGCCTTAATGTCTTGTAGGCAAATGTATTTCCACTATGTGTGTGCCACTGAGGCATATTCTGGACCCATTTCTCGACTTCCTAGTGTAGATGTCATCTAATATTCTACCACTGTATTGGACAGCTACATTGCTGAACCAGCTAAGATTGACGTTAACTTGAAAATTTGACAGCTTTCTGGGCACGAGTGGCGCTTTTGACGTTTGAAATTGGCTGAGTATTGAAGGCGTGATATGGACATGGGACATTTTGAGCTCACCATCAATATTAGTGGACATGTTCGTGCATGAATACCTCCACCTCAAAACGATAATCCTACCCATGTATCAGATCAAGTCCATATGCAGAAAGATTACACACCGTGCAAACTAATAATTCTAGTGCATATGTTCCGCATATATAGAATACCAATGTGATACAGAGATGAAACACAATGCCAGATAATGATATCGTTGCAAAATGCCGCACGCGGAGGAAGCAGCTACCAAAAGGGTCGTAGCAGTGTACAAGCAAGACGTCATGTATGCTGTCCACATCGAGACACAGATAGATGCGTAGCTTTAGCGTAGCTTTTGCACGTAGCTTTTGCGTCCAGGCCAACAGATAACAGCACGATGTCATGATGTCATGATGTCATGATGTCATGATGTAGTCAGAAAGGCATCATCTACCCTCTACGCAACAGAATCACACGTCCCACAAACGCGCTCACCAGTCCCAGGAAGCGTGCCGGGATGTGGAACCCAATCAACCCCCTCCCCCCCCTTCAGCCTCCATCCAGAACAGTGAGAACCTAGGCCGATCGACCGGAAACTGACACTGCTGGCCAAATGGGTATACATTAATAATTCAGTGGCGACGCTTGTTTTAAGGCACTACGATGCCAGCTAACTAAATTTTGGAGCCCACTAGAGCACCTTTCAAAATAATTTCATTTCCAGATGGTGATAAAACGCCGTTTCTTACTCGATACATTTCAGATGGATGTTATGGCCTGCACTCATCCAGACATTACCGCCGTTATATGCGCTGTGTTTTTCGTGATATAATGCATATTCATGGAAATAGTTTAGTAGCATTTTTATTTTATCCACCCCATGCAAAACATGGCATGGCGTCGCGCCGAGAACTTAGGCTCTTTAACATATCTGACCCAGCCTATGCCAAGTTTTGGGACACCTGTCAAACTAGCAGCAGTTTTATATCAAGCTGTACATAGATATTCAGGACTTTCACAATCTGCCTAGAAATCGGTGGACTAATAACGTTAAGTCTACGCGTTTCAAAACCTGAACAGGTAAGGTGGCACGCGCAACTGCGCAAAATATTTCAGGTTAGGTTTTAGGTCAATTAGAGCAGACCGTTGCGATGGAGCTTACAAAGTGAACCCGCAAACCAGTGCCTAAGTCTTTTAAAGCGCTAAGTTTGAGCATATTATATTGTGCAATTATATTATATTATTGTGACACCACTTTTGACAGATTTTCCATGACAGGGAGTCTATTTCTGCACTTTGTTTTCACGAATGGGTCAAATTCATGGCCAAGTTGCCGGTCAAAGGTCAATTGCTAAATCTCAAATGTTATTTGTGATGCACAAATTTTTAACTTCGCAGCTCCCTGCATCATTCGATTTAATTTACAATCTCTACGAATCCAATGACATGGATATGAGGCGAGCAAAACATTTAGAACAACCTTTCTCTTATCGTAGTCATAGACTATTTACAGCATTCTGGCCTTGGCCCTAAGCTGTGGAACGACATTATGGTTTCTATTTTCCAAGAATAGCTTATATCCCTGTATCGAAGACCATCGTTAAGAACATCATCCGCATTTCGTGAACACATATTAACGTAACAAACGTAGTTGAAGACATTGCCATCCTTGTGCTGTACATATCCAACGCACTACATGTTTGACCTCCTTCATGTTTCATAATCAATTTCTGATATACAGTCATGCACATATACCCAAATTCATGGCGCTGGCTCCGGGAGTTCTCCCAGCAACAAGCTCTGCTTAGCTGGGTGGACTCCCTGGAAATCCAGCCCAAAACCCAGCACAAAAATGACCAGGTAATTGCCCCCTCCGACTTGTGACTGTATAACCCTTACTAACACGGGGAATTGATGGTTGTAGATTATTGGGCGGTTGTAGCGGGCTGTCATTAGCTGATTTTGGCTAATGACTACTTTAAGAAGCCTTTTCATCTATGATTTTTCCCTACCTCTCACATAACACAATTCCCTCGGGTCTGCTCCACCCCTCGCCTGTTTTTTTAAAGTTTGTTTCATCTTCCTAGCTGGGAGTGCCGCGACTTGATTTTATGTTTTCTGGTGTTAACGTACGGTTTACTGCGTCGCTGGGATTGAGGGAGGGCACTCCTGATTGCCTGTTCTTGGGTAACGGCCTAGAAAAAAAAGAAAAAAAAAGATGATTACGAATGACGAAAATAATCTCGATTGATCGATACATGTGTCAGTGTCCTCTTGCACTCACTGTAGGTGTGCCACTCACGGAGGCAGCACGTGTATATACCGTAGTCATATAAACATGTGCTACATACACGACGCATGCGCTGTAAAAACGTTTCCACCTGACCGCGCACGTGTGGAATAGTTGTCATCCTCGTACTTTTTATAGAGACCCTGCAATGTCAGCTGCCACGAAAGAGTAACGGAAATCTTCTATGTAACCAGTTCAATGTAGTCAGGAGGCCAAATTTCCTTGTCTTGCTGCTGGCGCATCTTTGCACATTTCTCAGAATTCAGAATGCTAATCCAGTCTCGAACTTTTATGTTGCTGACCTAGACGGTCGTGTGAGACCGTTGTAGAGAGAACTTCGATGGCAGGGAGCCCATTTCTGCTGCGTTATTTTTTATGCATGACGTCAACATGAGAGTCAAATCGAAAATGAAACGTTGAACTTGATTTATATCACTAAAATCACTTCCATTGAGCGATGCCGTGTTTTCTGTCCTCTCGTATTCGTTGTAAGAGTACAACTCACAGCAGATGCATGTCTTATAAATAGTAAAAATATAGAAGGATGCGCGAAACGCACGACGTATGTTTTGAGAATACCATAAGGCTTTGGTATATCAGGTATATAAAGGTACACAAGTACCAACGGATGTACTATAGTTTCCGTTCAGAAAACTCGTTGCTGCAATGTGACACGCTACGAGCGACGCTATGACACTCAGAAACTCGTCGCCGGAATGTGACACACTATGAGTGACACGTTATGACACTCCGAAACCCGTCGCCGCATTGTGGCACGCTATAAGTGACACGCTGTGATACTCAGAAACTCGTCGCCGCAATGTGACACACTATGAGTGACACGCTATCACACTCAGAAACGTGTCGCCGCAATGTGACACGCTATGAATGACACGCTATGACACTCAGAAACTTGCCCACGCAATGCGACACGCCACGAGTGACACGCTTGTGACACTCAGAAACTCGTCGCTGCGATGCGACACACTATGAATGACACCGATCTGTTCAAGTATGTGATTCCTTCGCTCACAATCACCCTACTGTAGCTTTATATCCAGGAGAAAAAAGATTAAAACAAATTAGCAAATTATGCAATTGACAAGGAATGAACAAACTATAAAAAACAAAAAAAAACAAATTAGCTATTGTAACTTAATTTCGAGGAGAACATACGATGACGCAAGGAAATATTGGTAGGCTCATAATGCGATTCCACAAAAGCTGTCAAAACCCAATTAAAGGGAATTTTGACTTGAACGAGACTGTCTACTGCAAAAGCCGTAGATAAACCTTGTACAAACACCGCCAATGGGGAACCTCGGGGGCTAAAGTGGCAGCGATTACGCATCTGCATCCTGCTGATGTTCAATGTCACGACCCCTGTTACGATCGTTTTCTGTGACGTTTCCGTGCACCGCATCTCTACCAAGAACCCTGCCCATGTCCTCCCGGTCGAGTGCTCTCAGGATGACTCCATGTAGTCGCTCAGCCCCGGTGTGGCTTGTTGCCATTAAGGTAGCCAACGCAGCTGCACGGCGATGATGACGTGGTAATGCCCTCAGGCCGTTGGTCCAGGCCTTCCGGTTGTGCTGCTGGTGATGCCGCCACCAAACGCTGCGCTCATGGCTACGTTCACGAAAGCTCTCCTCATCAGTGTCCTTACACAGCCGCCGTTCACGACAGTTCCTCTCATCAGTTTCCTTACACATCTCCGTTCACGACAGATCCCCTCATCAGTGTTCTTACACAGCCCCGTTCACCACAGGTCCCCTCATCAGTTTCTTACACAGCCCTGTTCACGACAGATCCCCTCATCAGTGTCCGTACACAGCCCCACTTACGACAGGTCTCCTCATCAGTGTCCTTACTAAGCCCCGTTCACGACAGGTCCCCTCATCAGTGTCCTTACACAGCCCCATTCACGACAGGTCCCCTCATCAGTGTCCTTACACAGCCCTGTCACGGCAGGGTCCCCTCATCAGTGTCCTTACACAGGGCCGTTTCACGACAGATCCCCCCATGAGTGGCCTTACAACAGCCCCGTTCACGACAGGTCCCGTCATCAATGTCCTTACACAGCCCCGTTCACGACAGGTCCCCTCATCAGTGTCCTTACACAGCAACCGTTCACGACAGGTCCCCTCATTAGTGTCCTTACACAGCCCAGACACTCACGGGGGGTGTGCATCATATCCGTGTGAAGTATGCCCATGCAGCATGAGTGTGGCGTCATGCCCGCGTGATTGACGTATGAAATTGGTCCGACGCTATGCGACGTTGGACTAGACTAGGCACGTAGTATGATCCCGAAAGCATTAAGAGTCCAGTGTACGCTATGTGTGATCACTTCCATAATCGGCATTTTTAGGAAGTTATGTTACTGACCATTTATTCACGTCATTTGAGGTAATTTGAAAAAGTGATTTAAACAGGTTCAAAGTGGTGAGGAAGACATCTGATTTTCGCAGTCTCGCTCTCGCGATCATTGCTCTCGCTCCCGCGTAGCCGATCTAGACGGCGACACCATTTTGTTTGGGTGATTCGGACTCTAAATCTGCATCTGTGGTTCGGCACAACTGTGAGCTCTGTCCGGTTCAACTAAACAAGATATGGTGTGATTCCGAAATTCGTTTTTATAGAATGGCAGTCGGAGGACGGCTCTTACGTTAAATACTCCGCTATTGGCTAATGCTTATGAATGGAATGCAGTTATTTAATGGTAGCATGTATTTTGTGCAGTGCCCTACATATGTATGCGCCATCAGAACAGGTATTTTTATCACAGGTATCACTATAAAGGTTGCTGCTGGGATTGTTTGAGCTCAGAATGCTTGCTGTGCCCCGGAAGATGTGTGATGGAGATCTGACCTTTAGAGACCGGAGAGTGTGTTAGCTGGGTCTTCCGGTCCTGGCGCAGACATTCCCATTTGAGATGC
Organism: Pollicipes pollicipes; assembly: GCF_011947565.3. Classification (NCBI taxonomy): domain Eukaryota; kingdom Metazoa; phylum Arthropoda; class Thecostraca; order Pollicipedomorpha; family Pollicipedidae; genus Pollicipes; species Pollicipes pollicipes. Next base: position 5,940,089 of record NW_023597055.1, read on the forward strand.
AAACTATGCAAATCTGGATACCACCGCCAAGAAGAACCCAACTTCCTAATGGCCTATTCTTGATAGCATCTCGTTTCGCACTTGTTGCTGGAAGACTTCTGCAGTATGGCGTTCTGCGCGATACCGTGCTTCCACGGTCCCCTTTTGCGAGGCATGGCCTCGATGCCTCAATCTAGTGCAACACATGTAAATATGTACACGACGCCGTATTTGCATTTCATGCAACGCTCTTTCACAAGAAGCTGACTGTGCGGTTCACTTAAACAGGTGCAAAGAATCGCATATGGCCTTGTTAAATTGCCATCAACATAACATTTGAATTGCACGTGCATGCAGTGACAGATCATCGTACGCATGGATCAATAGATCATTATAGTTTTATCTATCCCTTCACGTCATTGGCAGCCGGTAGTCACCGGTACAGCTTACCCGTCTATCAATGGCTTCGAAATCGAGTCGGTGTACCGTCTGCATTTCTAGTTTGAATTAGTGCTCGATTCTCGTTTGTTGAGTCACTTAGTTTGCTATCATCTTGAGGTCTAATTTAGTGTCAGTCAATTCGTGCTATTTTCGTATTCATTTTGTATTGCTAATTTTAGTCTCTGTTCTGTCTGTTTCCGCTGTGTTTAGTTCTAGGTCTAGTCTGTCCATTTCCGAGGTTTCGTTGTTGCCCTGTCATCGTCCACGAGGAGTTGAGGCGCGGTGTTGGCGATGGGCGGTCATGAAATATAGTGGAACTGAAACATCGGTGTCTTCAACGTGGCGGCTGTGTACAGAAAGTACAGAGGGCAGCACCATCCTTTGTTACATCTTCCTCCTAATGTGCGGCATTGATATGGGTAGTGACATTTTGCTTCGGGGCCAACTTCGTGGCCAACTTCAGCCGCACCCGAGCGCGTGTTATGCCGCATAGCACATCTCGTTAGGGAAGACCTTACATTGTGAGCTATCGATGCGATGCATGACAACAGTTCATGAACATGTCACCAACAACCCTTAATCTGAACTGAAGTTTCGTACTCCATAGCGTCACAACTACATCACCACGGCGACACGTTTGCTCTGCACCAGGCGGCAACGGCTGGAACGTACCGAAGGTGTCGCCCAAACGACAGCAGAGACGCTTGTGAGGTTTCCGGCACCAGCGGCAGACATCCCTGTTCCATCTTCCGCACGCCTGGCCGAATTTGTAAAATTTTTGACCTGTAGTTCATGAGTTGGTTACTTCCCCATACGACTGAAACCTTCCAGAACTTAAGCGTCCTAGAACTCATGGAGTCACTCAGTACGATACAACTTCTGTTTGCGTGCGGTCTGAAATGCTGACAATAATGACGCAGATTTGGCATATGAGTATACATTAGTGGTAAAATAACCTTTTGGTTCTCTGGAGCAAAGATTTGACACCATATGATCGTGACTGCTCACAGGGGCGTGATTCTCCTGGGTGCGTTGGGGGGCGAATACCGCCTCGATACCTGATGCACACGCCCGTTGGGGGTCTGAAAGGGATCATCTTGCCTTTTTCACCTTTCAAGGATATGTAGATCAGAGACGTCTGGTTTAATGGCAATAATGATATTAATAATCCAGTTTTTTCCACCATCAGGCTGGTACATGTCTATGCACTTACAGAACAAAAACGCGGCACACTCACAAACATAAAGCAAGACAGAAGGCAACGCAGTCAGTACTTGCCTGAAAGGTCGGAGGACATTATTCTGGGTCATGACCTACTTGGTGCATTTGGTGGCGATCACGGCCAAACCGACCCAGGTGGGCGAAAAGATGTTCCGAACATGTGACCTGCTGACTGCCGGGAGGTTCGATGCCATAAAATTTTATGCATGTCTCACATGCGCACATGTCCTGGCAATGACCCCACTAACTCTTCTTTGCTTACGTGCAGTGCCTCAATAGCGCTGTTCTCAATGGACACGAGTCTTTGGTTGAACTCCAGCTACTAGATAGGTACTAACATGGGACAAGACTTTCCCGTCCCGTTGGTTCAGTAGGTTAGAGCTCTTGCCTTCCGATTCTGCCACCCATGCCAGGATGCGCTCGAGTCGTTTTGAGCGCTCGCTATTTGCGCTTGTCAGGTATTGCCTGCGGCCGGTGGCAGCGGCCGCGGTAAAGGTGAAGTGACGTCAGAGGGCGAGGACGGACCGTCTCGAGCATTGCGGCACGTTAAACTTATGCCATGAAATTCTGCCGTTGCCTGGAATCGCGCGATCGGATGGTAGGGGTCAGAGCTCACACAACAAGCACTGCTAAGGTGAGATCGTTTCCCACATATCCATAGAAGCTGTTTCCAGATATTCATAGGTAGAGGTTCAAGCTCTTTACACAGATAATGAATCCTTGTCCAACGTGGCACCCTTACCAGCCTTCTCTTCACATAAGTGGTAGGCCATGACAGCGTTCTTGAAATCCTTTCTATCCACTCACAGTGTTGCACAGTTCACAATATACACGCTAGTATAATATGCTTGGAACAGTTAGATCAAAGTTTTACGCCGTCATACAAGGAACCTTAACTCTTCGCATAACTTGACTGCCACTGAGAGAACTGGCCACTACAGGGCCTATGTTTAAGCTCCTCCGCTCATCTTATTATGTATTCATTAACAATGATATTTGGGAGCTTAGAGTTAAACAGGTGTGGCACTGTATATGACCTTTGAGAGTCGAAAAACATGCATAGTTTTTTTACATTGATTTGAATATTCCTGCGCATGACAAATACTTAGCAGCTACGACTCAACGCTTTAAGCCCTTTCCTCGTGATAGATAAAAGCACCTGTGTTATCGGCAGAGACTAGTTCATTTGCTGTTCATTTCACCACATAACAAGCGATTGGTAACATTTGCAACTCACGAAGAAGCTAAACTATGTACACATTGAACAGCAGTGGTGAGACGTTACCCCCCTTGACGCATACCATTCTGTACAAAGAAAGGAATCCGATACACTGTCTGACCTCTTAACTCCCACCTTGAGGGTTCTTACCACCCTAGAAAGACTCCTCTTGCTGGCTTCACTTTTGCAGCTTGTTTTGCAACAGTTTTTCATCTTTCAGGGACATTCATAACATCATCTGATCAGGGACCGGGACAATTGTCATCTAATTTTCCTTGTCAGCCAAACGATCCGCTATTCAGTTGTCTACAGCTATGCAAAATTTGGCGCCGCTACGCCGCGCCATTCGGAACCATTCGGGAAAAGCTTTCGGGGGTCAATCTGACCTCTCCCACCCGAGCGCGCGTTAAACGACTGATGTATTCAATTATGTGGGCGTTAGCACGGGAATTACATGAAATGTCGTACTATGGCTTTGATTTCTCCCCTGTAGCGTCTAACACAGCGACTCTTTAGAGTGACATCCAGTAGACAACTTTTACGTTAAATGCTCAGCGTTGCATACTTAGTTATGAATGATGCATAAATTACCCATAATATACTATCAATTTTTACCCTGGAACAATATTGTAGCGTATCTGACCCCAGATTCAGTCTATATTTGGCACCATTCCTGCACTTTACGGACCAATATCTCCCCGAGGAAATCAAAATTCTGGCGAGCTGCATCATCTCGAGGAAACTCATGCTGATGCGAAGGTAGCGATGCTTACAAATATGGCCTACCTTGCCTAGAGTGGAAGCCGTACACGATCAGCAAAACATTTTGTCTATTGGGCTGTCCGTGCGCTTTTTTACAGCAATTTATTGGACCGTCGACCGATGCTCGTTTTGATGGCTGCAGAAACCATATGTGCCATCTTTAGGACGGCAAAATCACGTAGGAAAACTATCTGAGAGAATGTTTCGCTTGAGTAACGGCGTTACATCATGCGTGGGGCGCGCTGCATATCAAATGAAAACACTAATAAACCCAAAAACAAACGATGGAAATGGAATGTGAAAATGATCATCACGCATCCTGTCAAGAGGAAGGTTAAAATAGTTGGAAGAAATGATGGCTATAGGGTGGCCCTTACGTTTTTCTTCGAAGTTGACTCATCTAGTCATCAACCCGTGCTCATTAATCTGGATGGAGGAGTCTGATGAAAAAGTGATATTCAGGGAGCAAAATCCTCACCGAACGCCTTGATAATCAAACTTTTTACTTACCTAACGAGTGGAACATGCCAAGTTGCCTGTCAAACGGGAGCACTAGTGAACAAAACTGTACAGATGCAAAGAAATGCCCAAATTTTCCAGGCAACAATTAGGGACCATGAAAAACTCAAATATTAACGCTTTCCTACGATTTTCTTCAAGGTTGGCTCAAGGATCTGGAGGTCGTGCTCAGAAGGCCAAGGTCCAGACCTGGTAAGCTCAGGAAGCCCAGACACAAAAGGTCGATGTTGAAATATTCGGAGCTAAGGTGGCCTACGTTCAGGAGTTCGAAGCCCTTTCGGCCGATACAATGTCAAAGGTCTGGTGCAAGGTCAAAATTAAGAGAGTTTGGATTAGAGAAATTAATGCTCAGAATGTCGCGGTTCAGGAGATCGAGGAGCTGGCGATCGCCGCAGAAAACGTCCATGTTCTGAGTTCTGCAGTTTTCAATGTTTTCCATTTCGACGAATTACATGTATCGAATTCCAAAACCTTAAGCGGGAAAGGAGTCTGTGTCTGGACCGGTCGTCTATGTGACGCTGATATGGGCATTTTGTCAACCTGAAAATGACCTGCTTTGTACCTGAGGGCGTCGAGAACACGTTTGTCAGATGACCAGGTGTCGTTCGCACTGCCCGCCACAATACCCATGCTTTACGGACCGGCGCCGATGCCTTCTGAGTTGGCAAAACAGATGCTACCAAATAGATGGCTCCGTAATTGTATTCAACGTACAGCCCAACTACAAACAGCTAAATGTCCGGCTCGCATAAACGCCTGTTGAGAATTACGTGCGACCTTGCTGTTATGCCACCAGCATAGCATGGGTCTTCCTTGTACATGCAGTCACTTCACATCTGGTGTCAGTGCAGTCGTTATCCATCCCTTGACAACAGCGGCAGCCGGCAGCAAGTGGTGCAGCTAGCCTTTCCTGCAATGTTTTCCTTTGCAGTATACGCAGCACCATCCTTTGTGACAATCGCCGTTGAGTGTGCTGCAGGTATTTGGGAAACTGCATTTTCTCCCGCAGTCACCTGAAATTAGAGAACGGTCGCTTGCAGGGATTTGTGGATGTTGAATCCTCTGCAGCACGTTGATATAGCTTCGACGAACATAACGTCAGCCAATTGGAATGTAGAAGCGTGCAATTTATGACAACCATCCCATGACTAAAAAATCGCTGCTAACATGAGCAAATGCAATGCTCGAAATGCATATTGCATCTCTAAGAAAACTGAAGAGCGCACTTCATGAGAGAAAGCCTGATGGGCGAGCGATCGACGCCATGTATGACATGAGTTGATAAGTATCTCACAGTCAACCTCCGCTTTAGCTGGGGTTTCGCGTAGCACAAATCCACAGTGGTTCAGAAATGCAACACTATTAGAAATAGTCTTCGCTGAGAGTCACGGCCTGATGTTGGCCTGCAATAGGTCAGTGACCTTGCAAAGTACGCCTAATTCTTGCATAGCAAAAGATCCAGCCTTTAAATGTTTACAGCTATGCAAAGTTCTGTGTGACCACGCCGCGCCGTTCGCAATCCATTTTGAAAAAAACAAACATCCGTGGCAACTTCACACACACCCGAGCTTATGTTAGAACTAAACAGCACATCTCGTAAGGGAAGACCTTACTTGTAAGCTATCGATGTGATGCATGACAACAGTTTATGAACATGTTACTAACGACCCCTAGTTTGAGCTGACGTTTCGTAATCCATAGCGTCACACATCACCATGGCGACAACGTCTGCTCATCACCAGGCGACAACGAATGGAACGTACCGTATGTGTCGCCCGGAAGACAGCAGAGACGCTTGTGAGGCCTCCAACACCAGCGGCACACATCCCTGTTCCCTATTCCACACGCCTTGCCGAATTTGCGACACCTTCCACCTGCAATGCACCGGTTGGTTACCTCTGTTTACGGTTGAAGTCTGCCACACTTTTGACGTGCTAGAACTCAAGGAGTCATTTAGCACGATACAATGCTTGTATGCACGACGGTCTGGAGTGCTGACAGTTGAGGTACAGATCTGACATATGGCTGGCGGCCTAATGCGTTGCTGAAGGGAGCCAGAAGGCTCTTTTACGGTCAAAGCTTTGGTCCCATACAATCGTGACTGCCCACAGGGTATACATGATTCTCTTGGGTTGGTTGAGGTGTGGTTGCCCACCTAATACCTCACGAACACATCTCTCGGAGGTCTGAAAAGGATCGTCTTACCTTTTTGCATCTTTTACTGACATTTAGATCAGACACGCCCGGTTTAATAGGAACAATAATATTAAAAATCCGGTTGATTTCGCACCACCCGGTTGGTGCAAATGCCAGGGTGCCGGTAAAAGATATCTTGGAGTGGTTCAGTCGACCAGGACGACTCTGCTCAATATAGCAGCTACTACTATGAGTAGCAGCTTCGGACGGGTCATTTTAGCAGGTGGATAGTTTGCCAAGATGCGTATTCAGATTACAGTTTGCGAGACAGTTTGCTCCAAAGTAGCCCTATCATTAGCATACCAGCTTACCTGACATAACATGGCAAACAACGAAAAGTGGACCTAGAAAAGCGAGGCAGTGAGACCTAAAGCTGACAGTTTTTTTTTGTGCAGACGCGTACACCATAGCTCTCACAGAAAATATGAAAGCGGGGCAGAAGGCCCACCAGCTATTTTTGGGGACATGCTGTGCCTGCCGCTCCCACCTACCAGTGGTATCTGCGTTGGCAACCATGGAAAGTCGGTGATGAAGGTGGAAATTGGCAGTGCATTATGATGGAATAACTTTCAATGAATTATGCACTTTCATGGTTGTACCACACACCAACACTTGTACTTAGCTGCCCGAAGCACAAATATAATCATTACATAGAGTCCATCCCAAGGGTCCATCACAGCGTGACTTTGAAATCTCCTTACAGAACGTGGACCGAGAGCTCTCCGTGTGGTGCTATGACGCCCCGGCTGACACAATACTTTCAAGGTCTCATCATGGATCTTTTTTCGTCATGTCTGTCAAATACCTCCCTTGCCAAAGAGTCGCGACCAACACAACAGGACTTTGCCGAGAGAAACGCCAGAAACTCACCTTCAGTGGTCACCAACACCAGACAAAGCACGGCAATCAATGGCAGCAGACGCATTGTTGGTGAGAGACGACTCAACAGGATATGCCCATGTTTCCTTTGGTCGCTTTTTATACCGGCAAAAACGGACCATGAAGCGGAAAGAGTGTCAATCATCTCGTCCCCTCCAAAGGTCAACAAACGAGCCTTTCATGTCCGGCGACATTTCCAAGAACAAGGTGATATCATCAGCCATAACCTTTGTTTACGAACGTGCCATTACTGCTTAGTCACACAGGGAACGGCGTAGAGGACAATGCCGACATAGCCCACGCAACACATTCAGAATGTAAGTACATGGGACGTACCGACCGACTTGTGATCAAGCGTTGCGTTAGTCACCTCGCTGAATTATGATGTTGAATGGTGTTAATAGTCGAGTTGCCATTTTGATGGTTCCTTGATGACACCCTGCAATGTGCACTACCGCGGACTTTTTCACGGAAATATGTTCCCTGTAGCTTGGAGATCCAAATTGGCTTAGTAACCACTTGGGTATCTGAGCTTAGCGCAAAACTCGAGACGGTGGCCACCGCCATCTTGAATTTTTGTCCAAATTCAACTTTTTTCCTTCTATCGATGGATTAGAAGGTCGTTTTGCACCATTTTTGACAGATTTTCCATGACAGGGAGTCTATTTCTGCACATAGTTTTCACAAATGGGTCAAATTCAAGGTCAAGTCGGCGGTCAAAGGTCAAAGATGTTTACGAATGACGAAAATAATCCCGATTGATCGATGCATGTCGTGCAGTGTCCTCTTGCACTCACTGAAGGTGTGCCACTCACGGAGGCAGCATGTGTTATATACCGTAGTTATATAAACATGTGCTACATACACGACGCATGCACTGTAGAAAACGCTTTCCACCTGACCGCGCACGTGTGGAATGGTTGTCATCCTCGTACTTTTTATATGAGACCCTGCAATGTCAGCTGCCACGAAAGAGTCATGGAAATATTCTTTGTAACCAGTTAAATGTAGTTAGGAGGGCCAAATTTCCTTGTCTTGCTGCTGGCGCATCTTTGCACATTTCTCAGAATTCAGAATGCTAATCCAGTTTCGAACTTTTATGTTGCTGACCAAGACGGTCGTGTGAGACGGTTGTAGAGAGAACTTCGATGGCAACGAGCTCATTTCTGCTGTTGTTTTTTATGCATGACGCAGCATGAGGATCAAATCGAAAATCAAACGTCGAGCTTGATTTGTGTCACTAAAATCACCTCCATTGAGCGATGCCTGCGTTTCCTGTCCTCTCGTTCTCATTGTAAGGGTACCACTCGCAGCAGCTGCATGTGTTATAAATAGTCAACATATAGAAGGATGCGCTAAACACACGCCGCATGTTTTTAGAATATCGTAAGGTATTGGTATATAAGGTATATGAAGGTATATAAAAGAGATGTACCATCGAATGTACTAAAGTGTCCGTTTAGAAACTCGTTGCCGCAATGTGACACACTATGAGTGACACGCTATGACACTCAGAAACTCGTCGCCGTAATGCGTCACGCTATGAGTGACAAGCTATGACACTCAAAAACTCGTTGCCGCAGTTCGACACGCTATGAGTGACACGTTATGACACTCCGAAACCCGTCGCCGCATTGTGACACGCTATAAGTGACACGCTGTGATACTCAGAAACTCGTCGCCGCAATGTGACACACTATGAGTGACACGCTATGACACTCAGAAACTCGTCGCCGCAATGCGACACGCTATGAGTGACACACTATTACACTCAGAAACTCGTTGTCGCAATTCGACACGCTATGAGGGACACGCTATGACTCTCGGAAACTCGTCGCCGCAATGTGACACACTATGAGTGACACGCTATGACACTCAGAAACTCATCGCCGCAATGTGACACACTATGAGTGACACGCTATCACACTCAGAAACTTGTCGCCGCAGTGCGACACGCTATGAGTGACACGCTATGACACTCAGAAACTCGTCGCCGCAGTACGACACACTATGAATGAGACACATCTGTTCAAAGGTGCGATAAATTCGCTCACGAATCACACTACTGTAGCTTTATATCCAGGAGAAAAAAAGGATTAAACAAATTAGCAAATTATGCAATTGACAAGGAATGAACAAATTTAACAAATGCAAACAAAACAAATTATGCTATTGTAACTTAATTTCGAGGAGAACACACGATGACACAAGGAAATATTGGTAGGCTCATAATGTGATTCCCCAAAAGCTGCCAAAACCCAATGAAAGGGATTTTGACTTGAAAGGAGACTGTCTGTTATCTAGAAAATAGTGCTAGCCGAAAAACAGTGGTATCCACGCAGATTGGTACAGTGTAAAGCCGTAGATAAACCTTGTACAAACACCGCCAATGGGGATCCTCGGGGGCTAAAGTGACGGCGATTACGCTTCTGCATCCTACTGATGCTCAATGTCACGAACCCTGTTACGATCGTTTCTGTGACGTTCCCGTGTACCGTCTCTCTACCAAGAACTCTATCCATGTCCTCCCCGTCCAGTGCCCTCAGGCTGACTCCATGTGGTCGCTCAGCTCCTGGTGTGGCTTGTTGCCATGCAGTATCCACGCAGCTGCACAGCGACAATGAGGCGGTATGCTCTCAGGGCGTCGGTCCAGACCTTCCGCTTGTGCTGCTGGTGATGCCGCCACTAAACGCTGCGCTCATGGTTACGTCCACGACATATCCCTCATCAGTGTCCTTACAAAGCACCGTTCACGACAGATACCCTCATCAGTGTCCTTACACAGCCCCGTTCACGACAGGTCTCCTCATCAGTGTCCTTACACAGCCCCGTTCATGACAGGTACCCTCATTAGTGTCCTTACACAGCCCAGGACACTCACGGGGGTGTGCATCATATCCGTGTGAAGTATGCCCATGCAGCATGAGTGTGCGTCATGCCCGCGTGAGTGACCTATGAAAATGGTCCGACGCTATGCGACGTTGGATTAGACTAGGCACGTAGTATGATCCCGAAAGCATTGAGAGTCCTGTGTATGATATGCATCATCACTTCAGAAATCGGCGTTTTTAGCACGTTATGTTACTGACCATTTGTTCAAGTCATTTCAGGTAATTTGAAAAAGTGATGTAAACAGGTTCAAAGTGGTAAGGAAGAGGAAGGAATCTGATTTCGCAGTTTCGCTCTCGTGATCATTGCTCTCGCTCCCGCGTGATCGATCCAGACGGCGGCCTCCATTTTGTTTAGGAGATTCAGACTCTGAATCTGCACCTGTGGTTCGGCACAACTATGTGCTCTGTCAGGTTTGAGGTAAACAAGATATGGTGTGATTCCGAAAATCGTTTTTATAGAGTGGCAGTCGGACGACGCCTCTTGCGTTAAATACTCCGCTATTGGCTAATGTTTATGAAGGAAATGCAGTTTATTAATGGTGCCATGTATTTTGTGCAGTGCTCTACATATGTATGGGCTATAAGAACAGGAATTTTTCGACACAATTTATCAATGAGAGATACATCAGAGGACAGAGTGGCGGAAGTTTGCACACATTCAGCCAAGGCTCGGATTTTCCTAGATTTGGCAATAAAAAAGTGAAGGGATCTCCCGTTACGAACAATATTTTTCCTGGCTATTCGAAATTCGGGCTAGGCGCATGATCATCTGAATACTCCCTTTGACTCCGTCAAAGGCGCACAAAAATATCACCTACGTTGTCTAGGAGAAAAGTTATAGACAATCTCTCTGTTCAAGAGATCGAGGCGCAGACGATGGACAATAAAATGTTGATGTTCGCAGCATGCACCTACCCGAATACGGCGGCACAAAGACCGATGTACGGCGGCGTAAAGATTGATGTACGAACGGTCATCGCTATAAAAGTTGCTGCTGGGATTGTTGCGGCTCAGAATGCTTGCGGTGCGCCGGAAGATGTGTGATGGAGACCTGGTCTTTAGAGACCGGAGAGTTTGTAGCTGGGTCTTCCGGTCCTGGCGTGGACACTCCCATTTGAGATGTAAACTATGCAAATCTGGATACCACCGCCAAGAAAAACCAACCCCAAAATGTTCTATTCTTGATAGCATCTCGTTAGGTACTTGTTGCGGGAAGACTACTGCGGTATGGCGTTCTCCGCGATACCGTGCTTCCACGGTCACCCTTTGCGAGCCGTCGCCTCGATGTCTTCAACTGGTGCAACACGTGCAAATATATACACGACGCCGCCTTGTTAAGCTATCGCCAACATAAAATATGAACTACATGTGCATGCAGTGACAGATTATCGTACGCATGGATCAAGATCATTATAGTTTTATCCATCCCTTAACGACACTGGCAGCCGGTACTCGCCGGTACAACTTACCCGTCTATGAATGGCTTCGAAATGTAGTCGGTGCACCGTTTGCATTCCTAGTTTGAATTAGTGATCGCTTCTCGTTTGTTGAGTCACTTGGTTTGCTATCATCTTGAGATCTAATTTAGTGTTAATCATTCCATGCTATTTTCGTATTCATTTTGTATTGCTAATTTTAGTATCTGTTCAGTCTGTTTCCGCTCTGTTTAGTTCTAGTTCTAGTCTGTCCATTTCCGAGGTTTCTTTGTTTCCCTGTCAGCGTCCACGAGGAGTTGAGGCGCGGTGTTCGCGATGGGCGGTCATGAAATATAGTGCACCTGAAACATCGATGTCTTCGACGTGGCGGCCGTCTACAGAAAGTACAGAGGGCAGCACCATCCTTTGGTGCATCTTCCTCCTAATGTGCGGCATTGATAGGGGTAGTGACATTTCGCTTTGCATTCCTCTGAAATGAGAGAGTGATCGGTTGTCACAATGGGTGCATGGTGGATATTATAAAATAAATGGTGTGTGACATCAACAAATATTTCGTCATTTATCGTAAATATAAGCACGTATTATTCATAGCAATTTTCCTATGCTCTCGACGCGAAAACGCATCTGATATGAGTATGCTATGATCTGAAAATGAACACAGTCCAAACGCTATTGGCATCTTAAACATTCGTTAACATCCATAGACAGTACGTTTATACAAGCAAAACATCAATCTTCGTCATTTTATGTCAGTGACCAAATCTGACCTTTTATAAGTCCATGAATCATGTATGTCCAACCATTGTCAATTTCAAAATGGTCGCCAGAAACTACCTCAACAAGCAAGCCCTCGAATAAAAAAGCTTGGTTTTGGCCTCGGTCTGATCTTTATATCTGGCTTTGTTTAATGGAAGTTGTGTTTATAAAGTTAACAAATGAACGATTTCCTCGAAATGGCCTTTGCTGAGAGCCACGGCCTGATTTTGACCTGCAATAGCTCAGCGACGTCACAAGGTACATTTAATTTTGGTACACCAAAAGATCCAGCAGTTAATTGTCTTCGGCTATGCAAGGTTGGGCGTAACTACGCCGCGCCGTTCGCAATCCATTAAAAAAACAAAACATCGGGGCCAACTTCACCACACCCGAGCACGTGTTAAGCCGAATAGCACATCTCGTAAGGGAAGACCTTGCATTGTGAGCTTTCGATGTGATGCATGACAACAGTTCATGAACATGTCACCAATAACCCTTAATCTGAACTGAAGTTTCGTATTCCATAGCGTCACAACTACATCACCATGGTAACACGTTTGCTCTGCACCAGGCGGCAACGGCTGGAACGTACCGAAGGTGTCGCCCGAGCGACAGCAGAGACGCTTGTGAGGTTTCCGGCACCAGCGGCAGACATCCCTGTTCCATCTTCCGCACGCCTGGCCGAATTTGTAACATTTTCGACCTGCAATGCATGAGTTGGTTACTTCCCAATACGACTGAAACCTGCCAGGACTTAAGCGTCCTTGAACTCATGGAGTCACTCAGTACGATATAACTTCTGTTTGCATGACGGTCTGAAATGCTGGAAATTGTGACGTAGATTTGGCATATGAGTATACATTGCTCCAGAGAACCAAAAGGCTATTTTACCATCAAAGATTTGACACCATATGATCGTGACTGCTCACAGGAGCGTGATTCTCCTGGGTGCGTTCGGGGGCGAATACCGCCTCGATACCTGATGCCCACGCCCCTTGGGGGTCTGAAAGGGATCATCTTACTTTTTTGTACCTTTTACGGATAGGTAGATCAAAGACGTCTGGTTTAATAGCAATAATGATATTAATAATCCAGTTCTTTTTCCACCATCAGACTGGTACCTATCTTCGCACATACAGGAAAAACGCAGCACACTCACAAACATAAAGCAAGACAGAAGGCAACGCACTCAGTACTTGCCTGAAAGGTCGGAGGACATTATTCTGGGTCATGACCTACTTGGTGCATTTGGTGGCGATCACGGTCAAACCGACCCAGGTGGGCGAAAAGATGTTCCGAACATGTGACCTGCTGACTGCCGGAGGTTCGATGCCATAACATTATATGCATGTCTGACATGCGCATATGTCCTGGCAATGACCCCACTAACCCCTACTTCGCTTACATGCGAATTCTGTTCCTCAACCTCAACCTCAACCTCAAACAAATGCTGAAAACCTCAACAATGCTGTTCTCAATGGACACGAGTCTTTGGTTGAACTCCAGCTACTAAATAGGTACTAACATGGGACAAGACTTTCCCGTCCCGTTGGTTGAGTTGGTTGGAGCCCCTACCTTCCGATTCAGCCACCCATGCCGGGGTGCGTTCGAGTCGTTTTGAGCGCTCTCCATTTGCCATTGTCAGGTATTGCCTGCGGCCGGTGGCAGCGGCCGCGATAAAGGTGAGGTGACGTCAGAGGGCAGGACGGACCGTGCCGAGCATTGCGGCACGTTAAACTTACGCCATTAAATTCTGCCGTTGCCTGGAATCGCGCGATCGGATGGTGGGGGTCAGAGCTCACACAACAAGCACTGCTTAAGGTGAGATCGTTTCCCACATATCCATAGATGTTGTTCCCAGGCATCCATAGGTAGAGGTGTCAAGCTTTTTACACAGATAATGAATCCTTGTCCACCGTGGCACCCTTACCAGCTCCTCTTTCCATAAGCGGTAGGCCATACAGCGTTCTTGAAATCCTTTCTTTCCAGTCACAGTGTTGCACAGTTCACAATATACACGTTAGTATAACATGCTTGGAACAGATAGTTGAAAGTTTTATGCGGTCCTACAAGGAACATTTGACTCTTCGCATAACTTGACTGCCACTGAGGGAACTGGCCACTAAAAGTCCTATGTTTAAGCTCCTCCGCTCATGCTATTATGTATTCATTAACAATGATGTTTGGGAGCTTGAGTTAGACAGGTGTGACACTGTATATGACCTTTGAGAGTTGAAAAACATGCACAGCTTTCTTTACATTGAATTGAATATTCCTGCGCATGGTAAATCCTTTGCACCTCCGAGGCAACGCTCCAGGCCCTCTCCTCGTAGTAGATAAAAGCACCCTGTCATCAGCAGAGACTAGTTCATTCGCTGTACATTTCACCACATAACAACCGATTGGTAACATTTGCAACTCACAAAGAGGCTAAACTATGTACACATTGAACAGCAGTGGTAAGACGTTACCCCCTTGACGCATACCATCATGTACAAAGAAAGGATCCGATACACTGCCTGACCACATTAACTTCTACCTTTGAATGGTTCCTTGCCACCCTAGAAAGACTCCTCTTGCTGGCTTCACTTTTGCAGCTTGTTTTGCAACAGTTTTCATCTTTGCGGATCAGGAACCGGGAATTGTTGGGAACCATTCGGGAAAAATTTTCGGAGAGGGGGTCAATTTGACCCCTCCCACCCGAGCGCGTGTTAAGGGACTGATGTATTCAAGGATGTGGGCGTTGGTATAGGAACGACAAGAAAGGTCGTACATTTCTTCAAACTTTCCACTCTCTATGTGCCTGGCTCAAGTGTATTAAAAATCATCCGGCGACTTTGTGACCCAGTAAACCATACATACTGACGTGCTGAACTAGGGAAACAAATGGATGAAACAACAATGTAAGCACATTTCTCAACCCGGTAAACCACATTTGTGTTTGCCATCACGGCAGTGGCACAACACAATAACGTTTTTATTCCTATATTGGCGTCATACATTACCTTGTGCCTTTTATGCTATTGGCACCAATGGAACATAGGACGTTAAGAACAATACCTTTTTCGCCGGTGGAACAGTGTCAATGCTTTGCTATTTATTCATTGATTTATGTCTTGATTGTTTTCGGTAACCAGACTATTATTTGAGATGAAAATGGCTTTCTATAAAAAGCCCGCGATAGCTTTGGAAACGTAGCCATCGCATGTAGAAAGAGATAACACTCATGCTACGGCAGCCTTCCTTTGCAATTCACATGCTAAGTATGAACTTGAGCTACATAGAAAGTTGAACTACGAAGAAACTTCAACTACCGAGAACTACCGTGAGCCTGATGTTCCCGGTACTGTCTGCGTGCGCCAGTGTCGTCCAATAAAAAGGTTGCATCGTTTTGAAATGTTGACCACATAAGTTTGACTAAGAAACAAAACATGAATGTGCTGATAAAATCCTCTTGACGAAACCTCCGCGCCGCTGCGTGCTGTTAAGATTAATGACAGTGGTTCAATGACAAGGTTTCAATGGATCATCAGAGCATGGCTTTGTAATGTTTTTCAACAGCATTACGCTCTCTTTAAGTATCTTGCAGACCTCAAAGCCACTTCATGGATTTGATTTCTTGTTTGAAGGTGGACTTGCAACAGTTTATATCGTTCACAGCACTGGCGCAAGGAGCCCTCCGTTCAGTACTGCGGCGCCCCGACTGACAGAATGCTCCCACAGCTACCTTATCGACCTTTTCCTTGTCATTTCTAATCATTCCTTCGCTGTCAAACAGCCTCGACCAATTCGGGCGAACTTCACCAAGAAGAGCACCAGCAACTCACCCTCAATGGTCACCAGCACCAGACAAAACACGACAATCAGTGTCAGCAGACGCATGATTGGCGAGGGGCGCCGAACAGAATATGCTTAGGTTACCTTTGATCGCCCTATATAGCGGTGAACACGGATCAGGAAGCAGAGGGGAGTCGATCATTCCCGTCCCTCCAAAGATCAACGAGCTAAAATGTTCGATGACATTTGCATTGACGAGGTGAAATCCTTAACTGCAGCCCTTGTTTACGAGCGTGGTGATGGCAGACGGAGCACTGCTCAGTCATACCGGGCAGAATGTAGAGTACAGTGCCGACATGGCACATCGGAGGCGTTCAGAATGTGTGTACACGCAGCTTGTTCCGATCCAATAAAGCGGCGCTTTACTCACGTTGAATAATAAAGTTTGAAGGCATTAAGGTTGCGATGCGATTTTGGTATTTCTTTTCCGTGATTTTTGGTGTCGCTTCCATGGAGCTGAGCTAGACAAAGAGCCGCATTTGTTGTGAACGATTCGGACGTTGAATACACATGTGAAACATGACGCAAATATGAGTTCGGTCGGGTTTAAACTAAACAAGATACGCTTGAAATAGAATGCTCTACATTTGAAAATATTCAAGCAAGCGCTGGATATGATGACATAAGCTCACTTATAACTGTTGATATGCTTCTTAAGTGGAAAAGACTGTTGTAGACAACATTATGCTCTGTGTAGTAAATATGCTCCTCAGTGCGTCATAGCTTGATTACGTGATTGCACCTTGCACAACATCGATTGGAAGCCAATTGACGGATGTCACATCTGGAAATCGCGCTCCCGAATGTCAGATATAAACGCCCCGACAATAAGATTTGTTTGGCTTTAACACACGCTCGGGGGAGGGGGGAAATTGACCCCTCCCCCGAATGTTTTTGTGGAATAATTTCCGAACGACACGGCGTAGTCGCGTCAAATTTTGCATAGCTGTAGAAAATTGAATAGCGGATCGTCGGGGATCAAACGTTTAGATGTCCTTGCAAGGTCGCTGACCTATGGTGGGTCAAAGTAAGGCCATGGTTTCAGCGAAGGCAATTTCGAAGGAATCGTTCAGCCTTATCCAACAACGTTAGAGTGTTAGACGAAGCCATACATCTCTAAGATGCTTTCTTAGCCAACACAGCTATTGAATGAACAAATTACACTGACCTAAGGTCAGGTATGAGGGTCAGACAATGGTCAATCACAACATGTTTTATTACTCTAGCGTTTGCTGTATGGGGTAGTTCCTGGTGCTTATTTCGAATTTATTGATAACTGGAACCGTATTATACACCTTCCATGTACTTCCGTAAGGTCTGAATATGTCAGTGACCTAGAATGACCCAGGTTGGCATTTTGTTTTTAGGAACATATGCCTAGCGCAATCTTTGTCGCTTATCCCAATGCAAAAGTTAAGGCGGTCTTGTATGATTTTCGTCACTATGATCTTCAAAATGTCAAACAAGGTCACTGACGTGAAATGGGTATGTGAGGTTTTGCTTAGAACAGTTATCTATATTCTAGGAGCCCTTTGGAGACTACCCTGGAATTTGACATTGTTTGACCCGATTTCACTCAAAGTTCATGACCTAGGAGACTCAATATTTAATCTAAGTGAGTTCACGTATAGGTCAATACACCCTGTGAGTTTTGTGTATTCTTTCTTAGTTCCTGGGATCTCACAGCGTCAAATTGACTCCCACCCAGCGAAGGGTGTCCAACCGGTCACCCGTGCGCGTATTAATCACTGCATGGCTTATGGAATGACAGAATTTGAATGACGACAAGGTTACGTCATGGATACCAAGATGACCTTGAAATACTCTGCCGATGCAGCTTTCCCACTGTCGTGGGCGTATAGCTCTGAAACTAGAGAGGCTAATGTCTTAAAAAGGGCAGGATTGTGAGCAGTATCGAAAGGTCCTCAAGATAGCTAGTTCAGGTCAAAACAGCAATGTGGAACACTTCTGTTTGTTATGAAATTGGATTCTATAGAGTGACATCCAGTAGACAGCTTTTACGTCAAATGCTCAGCGTTGTATACTTAGTTATGAATGATACATAAATTACCCGTATTATCCTATCAATTTATAGCCTGGAACAATATTGCAGCGTATCTTACTCCAGATTCAGCCTAGATTTGGCACCACTCATGCACTTTACGGACCAATATCTCCCCGAGGAAGTCAAAATTCTGGCCAGCTGCATCATCTCGTGGAAACTCCTGTTGATGCAAAGGCAGCGATGCCTACAGATATGACCTACCTTGCCTAGAGTGGAAGATGTACACGATCCGCAAAACGTTTTGTCTATGGGGCTGCCTGTGGGCTTTTTTATAGCAATTTATTAGACCGTCGACCGATGCTCGTTTTGATGGCTGCAGAAACCATATGGACCATCTTTAGAACGGCGAAATCACGTAGGAAAACTATCTAAGAGAATGTTTCGCTTGTGTAACGGCGTTACAGCATGCGTAGGACGCGCTGCATATCAAATGAAAACACTAATAAACCCCAAGACAAACGATGGAAATGGAATGTGAAAATGATCATCACGCATCTTGTGAAGAGGTAGGTTGAAATGGTTGGACGAAATGATGGCTATAGGGTGGCCCTTACGTTTTTCTTCGAAGTTGGCTCATCTAGTCATCAACCCATGCTCATTAGTCTGGGTGAAGGAATCTGATGGAAAATCGATATTCAGGGAGCGAGAACCTCCCGGAAAGCCTTGATAATCGAACTTGTTACTTACCTAACGAGAAAAATATGCCTAGTTTTCTGTTAAATGGAAGCACCAGTGAACAAAACTGCACAGATGCAAATAATGCCCAAATTTTCCAGGCAAAGTTAGAGACCATAAAAACTCAAATCTTTAGGCTTTCCTGCGATTTTCTTGAAGGTTGGCTCAAGGATCCGGCGGTTATGCTCAGAAGGCCAAGGTCCAGACCTGAGAACTCGGGAAGCCGAGACACAGAAGGTCGATGTTGAAATATTCGGCGCTAAGTTGGCCTACGTTCAGGTGTTCGAGGCCCTTTCGGCCGATACAATGTCAAAGGTCTGGTACAATGTCAAAGTTAAGAGACTTTGGATTCGAGAAATCAATGCTCAGAATGTCGCGGTTCAGGAGATCCAGGAGCTGGCGATAGCCGCAGAAAACGTCCATGTTCTGAGTGCTGCAGTTTTCAATGTTTGTAATTTCAACGGATTACGTGCACCGAATTCCAAGCAAGGTGCATGATCGTCTGAACACTCTCTTTGACCCCGTCAAAGGCACACAAAAATATCACCTACGTTGTCTGGGAGAAAAGTTATAGACAATCTCCCCCTCTGTTCAGGAGATCGAGGCACTGACAATGGACAATAAAAAGCTGATGTTCGCAGCATGCACCTACTCTATTACGGCGGCACAAAGACCGATGCACGGCGGCGTAAAGATTGATGTACGAACGGTCATCGCTATAAAGGTTGCTGCTGGCATTGTTGGAGCTCAGAATACTTGCGGTGCCCCGGAAGATGTGTGATGGAGACCTGGTCTTTAGAGACCGGGGAGTTTGTAGCTGGGTCTTCCGGTCCTGGCGTGGACACTCCCATTTGAGATGCAAACTATGCAAATCTGGATACCACCGCCAAGAAAAACCAACCCCACAATGTTCTATTCTTGATAGCATCTCGTTAGGTACTTGTTGCGGGAAGACTACTGCAGTATGGCGTTCTCCGCGATACCGTGCTTCCACGGTCACCTTTTGCCAGCCGTCGCCTCGATGTTTTAAACTGGCACAACGCATGCAAATATATACAAGACGCCGTAGTTGTATTTCATGCAACGCTCTTTCACAAGAAGCTGATTGTGCGGTTTACTTAAACATGTGCAAAGAATCGCATATGGCCTCGTCTAACTGCCAACAACATAAAACATGAATTAGATGTGCATGCAGTGACAGATTATCGTACGCATGTATCAACATCATTATAGTTTTCATCCATCCCTTGACGACATTGGCAGCCGGTACTCGCCAGTACAGCTTACCCGTCTATCAATGGCTTCGAAATATAGTCGGTGTACCGTTTGCATTTCTAGTTTGAATTAGTGCTCGCTTCTCGTTTGCTGAGTCACTTAGTTTGCTATTATCTTAAGGTCTCATTTAGTGTTAGTTAATCCATGCTATTTTCGTTTCATTTTGTATTGTTAATTTTAGTCTCCGTTCGGTCTGTTTCCTTTCTGTTAAGTTCCAGCTCTAGTCTGTCCATTTCCGAGGTTTCGTTGTTTCCCTGTCAGCGTCCACGAGGAGTTGAGGCGCGGTGTTGGCGATGGGCGGTCATGAAATATAGTTCACCTGAAACATCGGTGTCTTCGACGTGGCGGCCGTCTACAGATAGTACAGAGGACAGCACCATCCTTTGGTACACGTTCCTCCTAATGTGCGGCATTGATATGGGTAGTGGCATTTTGCTTTGCATTCCTCTGAAATGAGAGAGTGATCGGTTGTCACAATGGGTGCATGGTGGATATTACAAAATAAATGGTGTGCAACGTCAACAAATATTTCGTCATTTATCGTAAAAATAAGCACGTATTATTCATAGCAATGTTCCTATGCTCTCGACGCGAAAACGCATCTGATATGGGCACGCTATGATCTGAAAATGAACACAGTCCAAACGCTAATGGCATCTTGAACATTCGTTAACACCCATCTTTAACGCCGCGGTGGTCGGTTAAATACCCTTCGCTCGGGTGGTGGTCGATTTGACCCGCTGCCATCTCAGAACAATATGAGAACTAGAGGCACGATATTGACAGAGTGAGTTGTTTGTATACGGACTCACTTGTGTCAAAATTTTGCTTTCTTACGTCACATACTTGTGGTCAAACGAGGTCAAACAAGGTCAAGCTCCAGGTTATTGTCTCCAGACCCCTTCATGCAACCGCCGTGCGTCCAGCCAATTTAAGGTTGGTGACCTTGTTTGACCACAAGAAGGTCACAGTGATAAAAAATCTAGAAGAATGACTCCCTTTCGGGCATAGAAAAGCCCCAGAAATGCAGCAAGGCAGTACGTTTATACAAGCAAAATATCAATTTTCGTCATTTTAGGTCAGTGAACTAATCTGACCTTTTATACGTCCATGGATCATGTATGTCCAATCATTGTTAAGTTCAAAATGAGCGCCAAAAACCACCTCAACAAGCAAGCCCTCGAATAAAAAAGTTTGGTCTTGGCCTTGGTATTATCTTTATATCTGGCCTCGTTCAATGCAAGTTGTGTTTATAAAGTTAACAAATGAACGATTTCCTCGAAATGGCCTTCGCTGATAGCCAAGGCCTGATTTTACCTGCAATAGCTCAGCGACGTCACAAGGTACATTTAATTTTGGTACACCAAAAGATCCAGCAGTTAATTGTCTTCGGTTATGCAAGGTTGGGCGTCACTACGTCGCACCGTTCGCAATCCATTAAAAAAAAACAATCGGGGTCAACTTCACCCACACCCGAGCGTGTGTTAAGACGAATAGCACATCTCCTAAGGTAAGACCTTACATTGTGAGCTATCGATGCAGTGCATGACAGCAGTTCATGAACATGTTATTAACAGCCCTTAATCTGAACTGAAGTTTCGTACTCTATAGCGTCACAACTACATCACCATGGCGACACGTTTGCTCTGCACCAGGTGGCAACGGCTGGAACGTACCGAAGGTGTCGCCCGAGCGACAGCAGAGACGCTTGTGAGGTTTCCGGCACCAGCGGCAGACATCCCTGTTCCATCTACCGCACGCCTGGCCGAATTTGTAACATTTTCGACCTGCAATGCATGAGTTGGTTACTTCCCAATACGACTGAAACCTGCCAGGACTTAAGCGTCCTTGAACTCATGGAGTCACTCAGTACGATATAACTTCTGTTTGCATGACGGTCTGAAATGCTGGAAATTGTTACGTAGATTTCGCATACGAGTATACATTGCTCCAGAGAACCAAAAGGCTATTTTACCATCAAAGATTTGACACCATATGATCGTGACTGCTCACAGGAGCGTGATTCTCCTGGGTACGTTCGGGGGCGAATACCGCCTCGATACCTGATGCCCACGCCTCTTGGGGGTCTCAAATGGATCATCTTACCTTTTTGCACCTTTTGCGGAGAGGTAGATCAGAGACGTCTGGTTTAATAACAATAATGGTATTAATAATCCAGTTCTTTTTCCACCATCAGACTGGTACCTATCTTCGCACATAAAGGACAAACGTAGCACACTCACAAGCATAAATCAAGGCAGAAGGCAACGCAGTCAGTACTTGCCTGAAAGGTCCGGAGGACATTATTCTGGGTCATGACCTACTTGGTGCATTTGGTGGCGATCACGGCCAAACCGACCCAGGTGGGCGAAAAGATGTCCGGAACATGTGACCTGCTGACTGCCGGGAGGTTCGATGCCATAAAATTATATGCATGTCTAACATGCGCACATGTCCTGGCAATAACCCCACTAACCCCTGCTTCGCTTACATGCAATGCCTCAACAATGCTGTTCTCAACGGACACGAGTATTTGATTGAACTCCAGCTACTATATAGATGCTAACCTGGGACAAGGCTTTCCCGTCCCGTTGGTTCAGTTGGTAGAGCTCCTATCTTCCGATTCTGGCACCCATGCCGGGATGCGTTCGCGTCGTTTGAGCGCTCTCTATTTGTCCTTGTCAGGTATTGCCTGCGGCCGGTGGCAGCGGCCGCGATAAAGGTCAGGTGACGTCAGAGGGCAGGACGGACCGTGCCGAGCATTGCGGCACGTTAACGTACGCCATGAAATTCTGCCGTTGCCTGGAATCGCGCGATCGGATGGCAGGGGTCAGAGCTCACACAACTAAGCACTGCTTAAGGTGAGATCGTTTCCCACATATCCATAGAAGCTGTTCCCAGATATCCATAGGTAGAGGTTCAAGCTTTTACACAGATAATGAATCCTTGTCCACCGCGGCACCCTTACCAGCTTCTCTTTATATAAGTGGTAGGCCATACAGCGTTCTCGAAATCCTTTCTTTCCATTCACAGTGTTGCACAGTTCACAATATACACGCTGGTATAATATGCTTGGAACAGTTAGATCAAAGTTTTCTGCCGTTATACAAGGACACTTTAACTCTTCGCATAACATGACTGCCACTGAGAGAACTGGCCACTAAAAGGCCTATGTTTAAGCTCCTCCGCTCATGCTATTATGTATTCATTAACAATGATGTTGGGGAGCTTGAGTTAGACAGGTGTGGCACTGTATATGATCTTTGAGAGTTGAAATACATGCACAGCTTTCTTTATTGATTTGAATATTTCTGCGCATGGCAAATCCTTTGCGTATCCGAGCCAACGCTCCAAGCCCTCTCCTCGTGGTAGATAAAAGCACCCTGTCAACAGCAGAGACTAGTTCATTCGCTGTACATTTCACCACATAACAACCGATTGGTAACATTTGCAACTCACAAAGAGGCTAAACTATGTACACATTGAACAGCAGTGGTAAGACGTTACCCCCTTGACGCATACCATCATGTACAAAGAAAGGATCCGATACACTGCCTGACCACTTAACTTCCCCTTTGAGGGTTCCTTGCCACCCTAGAAAGACTCCTCTTGCTGACTTCACTTTTGCAGCTTGTTTTGCAACAGTTTTCATCTTTACGGATCAGGGACCGGGAATTGTTCGGAACCATTCGGGAAAAATTTTCGGGGAGGGGGGCAATTTGACCCCTCCCACCCGAGCGCGTGTTAAGGGACTGATGTATTCAAGGATGTGGGCGTTGGTATAGGAACGACAAGAAAGGTCGTACATTTCTTCAAACTTTCCACTCTCTATATGCCTGGCTCAAGTGCATTAAAAATCATCCGGCGACTTTGTGACCCAGTAAACCATACATACTGACGTGCTGAACTAGGGAAACAAATGGATGAAACAACAATGTAAGCACATTTCTCAACCCGGTAAACCACATTTGTGTTTGCCATCATGGCAGTGGCACAACACAATAACGTTTTTATTCCTATATTGGCGTCATACATTACCTTGTGCCTTTTATGCTATTGGCACCAATGGAACATAGGACATTAAGAACAATACCTTTTTCGCCGGTGGAACAGTGTCAGTGCTTTGCTATTTTTTCATTGATTTATAATGTCTTGATTGTTTTCGGTAACCAGACGATTATTTGAGGTGAAAATGGCTTTCTATAAAAAGCCCGCGATAGCTTTGGAAACGTAGCCATCGCATGTAGAAAGAGATAACACTCATGCTACGGCAGCCTTCCTTTGCAATTCACATGCTAAGTAGGAACTTGAGCTACTTAGAAAGTTGAACTACGTAGAAACTTGAACTACCGAGAACTACCGTGAGCCTGATATCCCCGGTACTGTCTGCGTGCGCCAGTGTCGTCCAATAAAAAGGTTGCATCGTTTTGAAATGTTGGCCACATATGTTTGACTAAGAAACAAAACATGAATGTGCTGGTAATATCCTCTTGACGAAACCTCCGCGCCGTTGCGTGCTGTTAAGCTTAATGACAGGGGTTCAATGACAAGGTTTCAATGGATCATCAGAGCATGGCTTTGTAATATTTTTCAACAGCATTACGCTCTCTTTAAGTATCTTGCACCCCTCCAAGCCACTTAATGGATTTAATTTCTTGTTTGAAGGTGGACTTGCAACAGTTTATATCGTTCACAGCACTGGCGCAAGGAGCCCTCCGTTCAGTACTGCGGCGCCCCGACTGACAGAATGCTCCCACAGCTACCTTATCGACCTTTTCCTTGTCATTTCTAATCATTCCTTCGCTGTCAAACAGCCTCGACCAATTCGGGCGAACTTCACCAAGAAGAGCACCAGCAACTCACCCTCAATGGTCACCAGCACCAGACAAAACACGACAATCAATGTCAGCAGACGCATGATTGGCGAGGGGCACCGAACAGAATATGCTTAGGTTACCTTTGATCGCCCTATATAGCGGTGAACACGGATCAGGAAGCAGAGGGGAGTCGATCATTCCCGTCCCTCCAAAGATCAACGAGCTAAAATGTTCGATGACATTTGCATTGACGAGGTGAAATCCTTAACTGCAGCCCTTGTTTACGAGCGTGGTGATGGCAGACGGAGCACTGCTCAGTCATACCGGGCAGAATGTAGAGTACAGTGCCGACATGGCACATCGAAGGCGTTCAGAATGTGTGTACACGCAGCTTGTTCCCATCCAATAAAGCGGCGCTTTACTCACGTTGAATAATAAAGTTTGAAGGCATTAAGGTTGCGATGCGATTTTGGTATTTCTTTTCCGTGATTTTTGGTGTCGCTTCCATGGAGCTGAGCTAGACAAAGAGCCGCATTTGTTGTGAACGATTCGGACGTTGAATACACATGTGAAACATGACGCAAATATGAGTTCGGTCGGGTTTAAACTAAACAAGATACGCTTGAAATAGAATGCTCTACATTTGAAAATATTCAAGCAAGCGCTGGATATGATGACATAAGCTCACTTATAACTGTTGATATGCTTCTTAAGTGGAAAAGACTGTTGTAGACAACATTATGCTCTGTGTAGTAAATATGCTCCTCAGTGCATCATAGCTTGATTACGTGATTGCACCTTGCACAACATCGATTGGAAGCCAATTGACGGATGTCACATCTGGAAATCGCGCTCCCGAATGTCAGATATAAACGCCCCGACAATAAGATTTGTTTGGCTTTAACACACGCTCGGGGGAGGGGGGAAATTGACCCCTCCCCCGAATGTTTTTGTGGAATAATTTCCGAACGACACGGCGTAGTCGCGTCAAATTTTGCATAGCTGTAGAAAATTGAATAGCGGATCGTCGGGGATCAAACGTTTAGATGTCCTTGCAAGGTCGCTGACCTATGGTGGGTCAAAGTAAGGCCATGGTTTCAGCGAAGGCAATTTCGAAGGAATCGTTCAGCCTTATCCAACAACGTTAGAGTGTTAGACGAAGCCATACATCTCTAAGATGCTTTCTTAGCCAACACAGCTATTGAATGAACAAATTACACTGACCTAAGGTCAGGTATGAGGGTCAGACAATGGTCAATCACAACATGTTTTATTACTCTAGCGTTTGATGTATGGGGTAGTTCCTGGTGCTTATTTCGAATTTATTGATAACTGGAACCGTATTATACACCTTCCATGTACTTCCGTAAGGTCTGAATATGTCAGTGACCTAGAATGACCCAGGTTGGCATTTTGTTTTTAGGAACATATGCCTAGCGCAATCTTTGTCGCTTATCCCAATGCAAAAGTTAAGGCGGTCTTGTATGATTTTGGTCACTATGATCTTCAAAATGTCAAACAAGGTCACTGACGTGAAATGGGTATGTGAGGTTTTGCTTAGAACAGTTATCTATATTCTAGGAGCCCTTTGGAGACTACCCTGGAATTTGACATTGCTTGACCCGATTTCACTCAAAGTTCATGACCTAGGAGACTCAATATTTAATCTAAATGAGTTCACGTATAGGTCAATACACCCTGTGAGTTTTGTGTATTCTTTCTTAGTTCCTGGGATCTCACAGCGTCAAATTGACTCCCACCCGAGCGAAGGGTGTCCAACCGGTCACCCGTGCGCGTATAAATCACTGCATGGCTTGTGGAATGACAGAATTTGAATGACGATATGGTTACGTCATGGATACCAAGATGACCTTGAAATACTCTGCCGATGCAGCTTTCCCACTGTCGTGGGCGTATAGCTCTGAAACTAGAGAGGCTAATGTCTTAAAAAGGGCAGGATTGTGAACAGTATCGAAAGGTCCTCAAGATAGCTAGTTCAGGTCAAAACAGCAATGTGGAACACTTCTGTTTGTTAGGAAATTGGATTCTATAGAGTGACATCCAGTAGACAGCTTTTACGTCAAATGCTCAGCGTTGTATACTTGGTTATGAATGATACATAAATTGCCCGCATTATCCTATCAATTTATAGCCTGGAACAATATTGCAGCGTATCTTACTCCAGATTTAGCCTAGATTTGGCACCACTCATGCACTTTACGGACCAATATCTCCCCGAGGAAGTCAAAATTCTGGCCAGCTGCATCATCTCGTTGAAACTCCTGTTGATGCAAAGGCAGCGATGCCTACAAATATGACCTACCGTGCCTAGAGTGGAAGATGTACACGATCGGCAAAACGTTTTGTCTATGGGGCTGCCTGTGGGCTTTTTTATAGCAATTTATTAGACCGTCGACCGATGCTCGTTTTGATGGCTGCAGAAACCATATGGACCATCTTTAGAACGGCGAAATCACGTAGGAAAACTATCTAAGAGAATGTTTCGCTTGTGTAACGGCGTTACAGCATGCGTAGGAGGCGCTGCATATCAAATGAAAACAGTAATAAGCCCCAAGACAAACCATGGAAATGGAATGTGAAAATGATCATCACGCATCTTGTGAAGAGGTAGGTTGAAATGGTTGGAAGAAATGATGGCTATAGGGTGGCCCTTACGTTTTTCTTCGAAGTTGACTCATCTAGTCATCAACCCATGCTCATTAGTCTGGGTGAAGGAATCTGATGGAAAATCGATACTCGGGGAGCGAAAACCTCCCCGAAAGCCTTGATAATCGACCTTGTTACTTACCTAACGAGAAAAATATGCCTAGTTTTCTGTTAAATGGAAGCACCAGTGAACAAAACTGCACAGATGCAAAAAATGCCCAAATTTTCCAGGCAAAGTTAGAGACCATAAAAAACTCAAATCTTTAGGCTTTCCTGCGATTTTCTTGAAGGTTGGCTCAAGGATCCGGAGGTTATGCTCAGAAGGCCAAGGTCCAGACCTGAGAACTCAGGAAGCCGAGACACAGAAGGTCGATGTTGAAATATTCTGCGCCAAGTTGGCCTACGTTCAGGTGTTCGAGGCCCTTTCGGCCGATACAATGTCAAAGGTCTGGTACAATGTCAAAGTTAAGAGAGTTTGGATTCGAGAAATCAATGCTCAGAATGTCGCGGTTCAGGAGATCGAGGAGCTGGCGATAGCCGCAGAAAACGTCCATGTTCTGAGTGCTGCAGTTTTCAATGTTTGTAATTTCAACGGATTACGTGCACCGAATTCCAAGCAAGGTGCATGATCGTCTGAACACTCTCTTTGACCCCGTCAAAGGCACACAAAAATATCACCTACGTTGTCTGGGAGAAAAGTTATAGACAATCTCCCCCTCTGTTCAGGAGATCGAGGCACTGACAATGGACAATAAAAAGCTGATGTTCGCAGCATGCACCTACCCTATTACGGCGGCACAAAGACCGATGCACGGCGGCGTAAAGATTGATGTACGAACGGTCATCGCTATAAAGGTTGCTGCTGGGATTGTTGGAGCTCAGAATACTTGCGGTGCCCCGGAAGATGTGTGATGGAGACCTGGTCTTTAGAGACCGGGGAGTTTGTAGCTGGGTCTTCCGGTCCTGGCGTGGACACTCCCATTTGAGATGCAAACTATGCAAATCTGGATACCACCGCCAAGAAAAACCAACCCCAAAATGTTCTATTCTTGATAGCATCTCGTTAGGTTCTTGTTGCGGGAAGACTACTGCAGTATGGCGTTCTCCGCGATACCGTGCTTCCACGGTCACCTTTTGCGAGCCGTCGCCTCGATGTTTTAAACTGGCACAACGCATGCAAATATATACAAGACGCCGTAGTTGTATTTCATGCAACGCTCTTTCACAAGAAGCTGATTGTGCGGTTTACTTAAACATGTGCAAAGAATCGCATATGGCCTCGTCTAACTGCCAACAACATAAAACATGAATTAGATGTGCATGCAGTGACGGATTATCGTACGCATGTATCAACATCATTATAGTTTTCATCCATCCCTTGACGACATTGGCAGCCGGTACTCGCCGGTACAGCTTACCTGTCTATCAATGGCTTCGAAATATAGTCGGTGTACCGTTTGCATTTCTAGTTTGAATTAGTGCTCGCTTCTCGTTTGCTGAGTCACTTAGTTTGCTATTATCTTAAGGTCTCATTAAGTGTTAGTTAATCCATGCTATTTTCGTTTCATTTTGTATTGTTAATTTTAGTCTCCGTTCGGTCTGTTTCCTTTCTGTTAAGTTCCAGCTCTAGTCTGTCCATTTCCGAGGTTTCGTTGTTTCCCTGTCAGCGTCCACGAGGAGTTGAGGCGCGGTGTTGGCGATGGGCGGTCATGAAATATAGTTCACCTGAAACATCGGTGTCTTCGACGTGGCGGCCGTCTACAGATAGTACAGAGGACAGCACCATCCTTTGGTACACGTTCCTCCTAATGTGCGGCATTGATATGGGTAGTGGCATTTTGCTTTGCATTCCTCTGAAATGAGAGAGTGATCGGTTGTCACAATGGGTGCATGGTGGATATTACAAAATAAATGGTGTGCAACGTCAACAAATATTTCGTCATTTATCGTAAAAATAAGCACGTATTATTCATAGCAATGTTCCTATGCTCTCGACGCGAAAACGCATCTGATATGGGCACGCTATGATCTGAAAATGAACACAGTCCAAACGCTAATGGCATCTTGAACATTCGTTAACACCCATCTTTAACGCCGCGGTGGTCGGTTCAATACCCTTCGCTCGGGTGGTGGTCGATTTGACCCGCTGCCATCTCAGAACAATATGAGAACTAGAGGCACGATATTGACAGAGTGAGTTGTTTGTATACGGACTCACTTGTGTCAAAATTTTGCTTTCTTACGTCACATACTTGTGGTCAAACGAGGTCAAACAAGGTCAAGCTCCAGGTTATTGTCTCCAGACCCCTTCATGTAACCGCCGTGCGTCCAGCCAATTTAAGGTTGGTGACCTTGTTTGACCACAAGAAGGTCACAGTGATAAAAAATCTAGAAGATTGACTCCCTTTCGGGCATAGAAAAGCCCCAGAAATGCAGCAAGGCAGTACGTTTATACAAGTAAAATATCAATTTTCGTCATTTTAGGTCAGTGAACTAATCTGACCTTTTATACGTCCATGGATCATGTATGTCCAATCATTGTTAAGTTCAAAATGAGCGCCAAAAACCACCTCAACAAGCAAGCCCTCGAATAAAAAAGTTTGGTCTTGGCCTTGGTATTATCTTTATATCTGGCCTCGTTCAATGCAAGTTGTGTTTATAAAGTTAACAAATGAACGATTTCCTCGAAATGGCCTTCGCTGATAGCCACGGCCTGATTTTACCTGCCACAGCTCAGCGACGTCACAAGGTACATTTAATTTTGGTACACCAAAAGATCCAGCAGTTAATTGTCTTCGGCTATGCAAGGTTGGGCGTCACTACGTCGCACCGTTCGCAATCCATTAAAAAAAAACAATCGGGGTCAACTTCACCCACACCCGAGCGTGTGTTAAGACGAATAGCACATCTCCTAAGGTAAGACCTTACATTGTGAGCTATCGATGCAGTGCATGATAGCAGTTCATGAACATGTTATTAACAGCCCTTAATCTGAACTGAAGTTTCGTACTCTATAGCGTCACAACTACATCACCATGGCGACACGTTTGCTCTGCACCAGGTGGCAAAGGCTGGAACGTACCGAAGGTGTCGCCCGAGCGACAGCAGAGACGCTTGTGAGGTTTCCGGCACCAGCGGCAGACATCCCTGTTCCATCTTCCGCACGCCTGGCCGAATTTGTAACATTTTCGACCTGCAATGCATGAGTTGGTTACTTCCCAATACGACTGAAACCTGCCAGGACTTAAGCGTCCTTGAACTCATGGAGTCACTCAGTACGATATAACTTCTGTTTGCATGACGGTCTGAAATGCTGGAAATTGTGACGTAGATTTGGCATATGAGTATACATTGCTCCAGAGAACCAAAAGGCTATTTTACCATCAAAGATTTGACACCATATGATCGTGACTGCTCACAGGAGCGTGATTTTCCTGGGTACGTTCGGGGGCGAATACCGCCTCGATACCTGATGCCCACGCCCGTTGGGGGTCTCAAATGGATCATCTTACCTTTTTGCACCTTTTGCGGAGAGGTAGATCAGAGACGTCTGGTTTAATAGCAATAAGGGTATTAATAATCCAGTTCTTTTTCCACCATCAGACTGGTACCTATCTTCGCACATAAAGGACAAACGTAGCACACTCACAAGCATAAATCAAGGCAGAAGGCAATGCAGTCAGTACTTGCCTGAAAGGTCGGAGGACATTATTCTGGGTCATGACCTACTTGGTGCATTTGGTGGTGATCACGGACAAACCGACCCAGGTGGGCGGAAAGATGTCCCGAACATGTGACCTGCTGACTGCCGGAAGGTTCGATGCCATAAAATTATATGCATGTCTCGCATGCGCACATGTCCTGGCAATGACCCCACTAACCTCTACTTGCTTACGTGCAATGCCTCAACAATGCTGTTCTCAACAGGACACGAGTATTTGGTTGAACTCCAGCTACTATATAGGTGCTAACCTGGGACAAGACTTTCCCGTCCCGTTCGTTCAGTTGGTAAGAGCTCCTATCTTCCGATTCTGGCACCCATGCCAGGGTGCGTTCGCGTCGTTTGGAGCGCTCTCTATTTGTCCTTGTCAGGTATTGCCTGCGGCCGGTGGCAGCGGCCGCGATAAAGGTCAGGTGACGTCAGAGGGCAGGACGGACCGTGCCGAGCATTGCGGCACGTTAAACGTACGCCATGAAATTCTGCCGTTGCCTGGAATCGCGCGATCGGATGGCAGGGGTCAGAGCTCACACAACAAGCACTGCTTAAGGTGAGATCGTTTCCCACATATCCATAGAAGCTGTTCCCAGATATCCATAGGTAGAGGTTCAAGCTTTTTACACAGATAATGAATCCTTGTCCACCGCGGCACCCTTACCAGCTTCTCTTTATATAAGTGGTAGGCCATACAGCGTTCTCGAAATCCTTTCTTTCCATTCACAGTGTTGCACAGTTCACAATATACACGCTGGTATAATATGCTTGGAACAGTTAGATCAAAGTTTTCTGCCGTTATACAAGGACACTTTAACTCTTCGCATAACATGACTGCCACTGAGAGAACTGGCCACTAAAAGGCCTATGTTTAAGCTCCTCCGCTCATGCTATTATGTATTCATTAACAATGATGTTGGGGAGCTTGAGTTAGACAGGTGTGGCACTGTATATGATCTTTGAGAGTTGAAATACATGCACAGCTTTCTTTATTGATTTGAATATTTCTGCTGCATGGCAAATCCTTTGCGTATCCGAGCCAACGCTCCAAGCCCTCTCCTCGTGGTAGATAAAAGCACCCTGTCAACAGCAGAGACTAGTTCATTCGCTGTACATTTCACCACATAACAACCGATTGGTAACATTTACAACTCACAAAGAGGCTAAACTATGTACACATTGAACAGCAGTGGTAAGACGTTACCCCCTTGACGCATACCATCATGTACAAAGAAAGGATCCGATACACTGCCTGACCACTTAACTTCCCCTTTGAGGGTTCCTTGCCGCCCTAGAAAGACTCCTCTTGCTGACTTCACTTTTGCAGCTTGTTTTGCAACAGTTTTCATCTTTACGGATCAGGGACCGGGAATTGTTCGGAACCATTCGGGAAAAATTTTCGGGGAGGGGGTGCAATTTGACCCCTCCCACCCGAGCGCGTGTTAAGGGACTGATGTATTCAAGGATGTGGCCGTTGGTATAGGAACGACAAGAAAGGTCGTACATTTCTTCAAACTTTCCACTCTCTATATGCCTGGCTCAAGTGCATTAAAAATCATCCGGCGACTTTGTGACCCAGTAAACCATACATACTGACGTGCTGAACTAGGGAAACAAATGGATGAAACAACAATGTAAGCACATTTCTGAACCCGGTAAACCACATTTGTGTTTGCCATCACGGCAGTGGCACAACACAATAACGTTTTTATTCCTATATTGGCGTCATACATTACTTTGTGCTTTTTATGCTATTGGCGCCAACGGAACATAGGACATTAAGAACAAGACCTTTTTCGCCGGTGGAACAGTGCGTTGCTATTTTTTCATTGAATTATAATATCTTGATTGTTTTCGGTAACCAGACGATTATTTGAGGTGAAAATGGCTTTCTATAAAAAGCTTGCGATAGCTTTGGAAACGTAGCCATCGCATGTAGAAAGAGATAACACTTACGCTACGGCAGCCTTCCTTTGCAATTCACGTGCTAAGTAGGAACTTGAGCTACTTAGAAAGTTGAACTACGTAGAAACTTGAACTACCGAGAACTACCGTGAGCCTGATGTTCCCGGTACTGTCTGCGTGCGCCAGTGTCGTCCAATAAAAAGGTTGCATCGTTTTGAAATGTTGACCACATAAGTTTGACTAAGAAACAAAACATGAATGTGCTGGTAATATCCTCTTGACGAAACCTCCGCGCCGCTGCGTGCTGTTAAGATTAATGACAGGGGTTCAATGACAAGGTTTCAATGGATCATCAGAGCATGGCTTTGTAATATTTTTCAACAGCATTACGCTCTCTTTAAGTATCTTGCACCCCTCCAAGCCACTTAATGGATTTAATTTCTTGTTTGAAGGTGGACTTGCAACAGTTTATATCGTTCACAGCACGGGCGCAATGAGCTCTCCGTTCAGTACTGCGGTGCCCCGACTGACAGAATGCTCCCGCAGCTACCTTATCAACCTATTCCTTGTCATTTCTAATAATCCCTTCGCTGTCAAACAGCCTCAACCAACACGGGCGAACTTCACCAAGAAGACCACCAGCAACTCACCCTCAATGGTCACCAGCACCAGACAAAACACGACAATCAATGTCAGCAGACGCATGATTGGCGAGGGGCGCCGAACAGAATATGCTTAGATTACCTTTGACCACCTTATATAGCGGTGAACACAGATCAGGAAGCGGAGGGGAAGTTGATCATTCCCGCCCATCCAAAGGTCAACGAGCTAAAATGTTCGGTTACATTTGCATTGACGAGGTGAAATCATTAACTGCAACTATTGTTTACGAGCTTGGCGATGGCAGACGGAGCACTGCTCAGTCATACTGTGCAGAATGTAGAGGACAATGCCGACACGGCCTATCGAGGGCGTTCAGAATGTGTGTACACGCAGCGTGTTCCCATACCATAAAGCGGTGCTTTACTCACCTTGAATAATAAAGTTTGAAGGCATTAAGGTTGCGATGCGATTTTGGTATTTCTTTTCCGCGATTATTGGTGTCGCTCCCATGGAGCTAAGGCAGACAGAGAGCCGCATTTGTTGTGAACGATTCGGACGTTGAATGCACATGTGAAACATGGCGCATATATGAGTTCGGTCGGGTTCAAACGGAACAAGATACGCTTGAAATAGAATGCTCTACATTTGAAAATATTAAAGCAAGCGCTGGACATGATGACGTAAGCTCACTTATAACTGTTGGTATGCGTCTTAAGTGGAAAAGACTGATGTAGACAACACAATGCTCTGTGTAGTAAATATGCTCCTCAACGCGTCATAGCTTGATTCGGTCTTGTATGATTTTGGTCACCATGATCTTCAAAATGTCCAAAAAGGTCGCTGACGTGAAATAGGCATGTGAGGTTTTGCTTAGAACAGTCATCTATATTCTAGGAGCCCTTTGGAGACTACCCTGGAATTTGACATTGCTTGACCCGATTTCACTCAAAGTTCATGACCTAGGAGCCTCAATATTTAATCCAAGTGAGTTCACGTATAATTCAATACACCCTGTGAGTATTGACCTTAGTTCTCTCTTAGTTCCTGGGATCTCACAGGGTCAAACTGACTCCCACCCGAGCGAAGGGTGTCCAACCGGTCACCCGTGCGCGTATTAATCATTGCATGGCTTTTGGAACGACAGAATTTGAATGACGATATGGTTACGTCATGGATACCAAGATGACCTTGAAATACTCTGCCGATGCAGCTTTCCCACTGTCGTGGGCGTATAGCTCAGAAGCTAGAGAGGCTAATGTCTTAAAAAGGGCAGGATTGTGAACAGTATCGAAAGGTCCTCAAGATAGCTAGTTCAGGTCAAAACAGCAATGTGGAACACTTCTGTTTGTTAGGAAATTGGATTCTATAGAGTGACATCCAGTAGACAGCTTTTACGTCAAATGCTCAGCGTTGTATACTTAGTTATGAATGATACATAAATTACCCGTATTATCCTATCAATTTATAGCCTGGAACAATATTGCAGCGTATCTTACTCCAGATTCAGCCTAGATTTGGCACCACTCATGCACTTTACGGACCAATATCTCCCCGAGGAAGTCAAAATTCTGGCCAGCTGCATCATCTCGTGGAAACTCCTGTTGATGCAAAGGCAGCGATGCCTACAAATATGACCTACCGTGCCTAGAGTGGAAGATGTACACGATCGGCAAAACGTTTTGTCTATGGGGCTGCCTGTGGGCTTTTTTATAGCAATTTATTAGACCGTCGACCGATGCTCGTTTTGATGGCTGCAGAAACCATACGGACCATCTTTAGAACGGCGAAATCACGTAGGAAAACTATCTAAGAGAATGTTTCGCTTGTGTAACGGCGTTACAGCATGCGTAGGCCGCGCCGCATATCAAATGAAAACACTGATAAACCCCAACACAAACGATGGAAATGAAATGTGAAAACGATCATCACGCATCTTGTCAAGAGGTAAGTTGAAATAGTTGGAAGAAATCATAGCTATAAGGTGGCCCTTATGTTTTTCTTCGAAGTTGACTCATCTAGTCATCAACCCATGCTCATTAATCTGGCTGAAGGAATCTGATGTAAAATCGATATGCATGGAGCGAAAACCTCACCGAAAGCCTTGATAATCGAACTTGTTACTTAACAAGGAAAATATGCCGGGTTGTCTGTTAAATGGAAGCAGCCAGTGAACAAAACTGTACAGATGCAAAAAAATGCCCAAATTTTCCAGGCAACAGTTAGGGGCCATGAAAAACTCAACTATTTAGGCTTTCCTACGATTTTCTTCAAGGTTGGCTCAAGAATCTGGAGGTCGTGCTCAGAAGGCCAAGGTCCAGACCTGAGAAGCTCGGGAAACCGAGACACAAAAGGTCGATGTTGAAATATTCGGGGCTAAGGTGGCCTACGTTCAGGTGTTCGAGGCCTTTTCGGCCGATACAATGTCAAAAGGTCTGGTACAAGGTCAAAGTTAAGAGACTTTGGATTAGAGAAATCAATGCTCGGAATGTCGCAGTTCAGGAGATCGAGGAGCAGGCGATCGCCGCAGAAAACGTCCATGTTCTGAGTTCTGCAGTTTTCAATGTTTTCAATTTCAACGAATTACATGCACCGAATTCCATAACCTTAAGCGAGAAAGGAGTCTGTGTCTGGACCTGTCGATCCATGAGACGCTGATATGGGCATTTTGTCAAACTGAAAATGACCTACTTTGTACCTGAGGACGTCGAGTACACGTTTGTCAGATGACCAGGTGTCGTTCGCACTGCACGCCACAATACCCATGCTTTACGGACCGGCGCCGATGCATCTTGAGCTGGCACAACAGATGCTAACAAATAGTTGGTTCCGTAATTGCATTCAACGTAAAGCCCAACTACAAGCAGCTAAGTGTCCGGTTCGCATAAACGCCTGTTGAGAATTACGTACGACCTTGCTGTTACGCCACCAACATAGCATGGGTCTTCCTTGTGCTTGCAGTCACTTCACATCTGGCGTCAGTGCAGTCGTTATCCATCCCTTGACGACAGCGGCAGCTCGCAGCAAGTGGTGCAGCTAGCCTTTCTTGCAATGTTTTCCTTTGCAGTATACGCAGCACCATCCTTTGTGACAGTTGCCGTTTAGTGTGCTGCAGGTATTTGGGAAACTGCATTTTCTCCCGCACTCACCTGAAATTAGAGAACGGTCGCTTGCAGGGATTTGTGGATGTTAAATCCTCTGCAGCAGGTTGTTGTAGCTTCGACGAACATAGCGTCAGCCAATTTGAATGTAGAAGCATGCCATCTATGACAACCATCCTATGACTAAAAAATCGCTGCTAACATGAGCAAATGCAATGCTCGAAATGCATATTGCATCTCTAAGAAACCTGAAGAGTGCACTTCATGAGAGAAAGCCTGATGGGCGAGCGATCGACGCCATGTATGACATGAGTTGACAAGTATCTCACGGTAAACCTCCGCTTCAGCTGGGGTTTCGAGTAGCACAAATCCACAGTGGTTCAGAAATGCACCAATTCTAGAAATGGTATTCGCTGAGAGCCACGGCCTGATTTTGGCCTGCAATAGGTCAGTGACCTCGCAAAGTACGCCTAAATCTTGCATATCAAAAGATCCAGCCTTTAAATTTTTACGGCTATGCAAAGTTCTGTGTGACCACGCCGCGCCGTTCACAATCAATTTTGAAAAAAAAACATCCGGGCAACTTCACACACACCCGAGCGTATGCTAGAACTAAATAGCACATCTCGTAAGAGATGACCTTACATGTAAGCTATTGATGTGATGCATGACAACAGTTCATGAACATGTTACTAACGACCCCTAGTTTGAGCTGAAGTTTTGTAGTTCATAGCGTCACACATCACCATGGCGACAACGTTTGCTCAGCACCAGGCGACAACGACTGGAACGCACCGTATGTGTCGCCCGGAAGACAGCAGAGACGCTTGTGAGGTCTCCAACACCAGCGGCAGACATCCCTGTTCCATTTTCCACACGCCTTGCCGAATTTGCGACACCTGCCACCTGCAATGCACCGGTTGGTTAATTCTGTTTACGGTTGAAGCCTGCCACACTTTTGACGTGCTAGAACTCAAGGAGTCATTTAGCACGATGCAATGTCTGTATGCACGACGGTCTAAAGTGCTGACAGTTGAGGTACAGATCTGGCATGTGGCTAGCGGCCTAATGCGTTACTGAAGGAACCCAAAGGGCTCTTTACGATCTCAATAAAAAAGGCTCGATCAAAGCTTTGACACCAATCAGACAGACAATCGTGACTGCCCACAAGGAATACATGATTCTCCTGGGCTGGTTGAGGTGTGATTGCCCCCCGAATACCTCACGAACACATACCCGCGAGGGACTGAATGGGATCACTTTACCTTTTTGCATTTTTACTTATGTCTAAATTAGGACACGCCCGGTTTAACAAGATTAATAATCCGGTTGATTTCGCACCACCCGGTTGGTGCACATCCCGGTGGTGCTGGTACAAGACATTTTGGGATGGTCAGTCGACCAGAACGATTCTGCTCAATATAGCAGCTGCTACTACGAGTACTAGCTTCAGACGGGGTATTTTATCAACTGGATAGTTTGCCTAGATGCATAGTCAGATCACAGTTTGCGAGACTGCTTGCTACAAAATAGTCCTATCATTGGCACACCAGCTTTACCATGGTAAAAAGAAAAGTAGGCGTAGAAACGTGAGGAAGTGAGACATAAAGCTGACAGTTTTTGTCGCGCAGACGTCTAGCACCATAGGTCCTCACAGAACATATGAAGGCGGGTAAAAGGCCCATCAGCTATTTTGGGGACATGCTGTCTCTGTCGCTCCCACCTACCAGTGGTATCTGCTTTGGCAACCACGGAAGTTCGGTGATAAAGGTGGAAATCGGCAGTGCAGTATGATGGAATGACTTACAATAAATTATTCACATCCGATATATGCCACACACAAATATCTCTACTTGGCTGCCCGAAAGTACAACCATAATCATTACATAGGGTCCATCCCCATTGTTCACCACAGCGTGACTTTGAAAATCTTCTTTAATGGTCACACACTTCCTAAAGTCCCTGAGGGTCTTCATTTTTGCAACGGATTTGCGACAGTTTTTCACCTTTACAGAACGAGGACCAAGAACTCTCCGTATGGTGCTACCACGCCCCGGCTAACACAGATACTTTCATGGTCTCTTTATGGAGCTTTTTATTGTCATATCTGTCATATACTTCCATTGCCCAATAGCCGCGGACCAACACAAGAGGGACATTGCCAAGAAAAACACCAGTAACTCACCTTCAGTGGTCACCAACACCACACAAAGCACGACAATCAATGGCAGCAGTCGCATTGTTGGTGAGAGACGACTCAAAAGGATATGCCATGCCGCCTTTGGTCGCTTTTTATACTGGCAAAAACGAACCATGAGGGCGGAGGGGGCGTCAATCATCCCGTCCCCTCTAAAGGTCAGGCGAACTGGCCTGTGATGTACGGGCGACATTTACAAGAACAAGGTGATATCATCAACTCGCAACCTTGTTTACGAACGTGCCAATGGTGCACGGAGTAGTGCTTAGTCACACAGGGAAGGGCGTAGAGGACAATGCCGACATGGCCCATGCAACGCATTCGGGATGTATGTACATGGAACGTACTGACCGATTGTGATCAAGCGTTGCGTTACTCACCTCGTTGAATTAGGATGTTGCACGGTGTGCACTACTAATGGGACACATTTTTTGGGTACGGAGAACATAATGAAGCATAACTAACTGAAGTTAAACGGAATCCGTTTTTCACCTTGATACAGGTCAGATGCACTCATAACGGGAACACTACAAAGACAGAATGAGAATACTATTGCCATAATCACATCAATAGTGCTCACCACCAACCACCTAATAGCTCAAGATTTTGTGCAAGAATTTGTTTGTATGTTTAGGGCTGCAAAGGGTTAGTTAATTTAAATATTTTCCAAGCTTGAAGGCGTCTTCTGTCATTGTACGTCCAAAGAATGTCATGTTGTCTGTCAGTTGCGTTCGTGTCAATGTCCCGTCGTCTTCGTGTCGCATGTGGTCCAGAGGTGCCCCGTCATGGTAAGTGCGTTGTCACGCGTCGTGAGAGTGTCGTTGTAGTCACACCAATGTAAGGTATGGAACGAAGTTTGCAGCCTTCGATGTTGCATTTGAATTGATGCACTACATTGGTGTATTTTAGTTTGTCGGGTTTGTCTGGGCCGTTTGTCACAAGAGTTAGATATTTTCTTACCACATTAATAAATAACCATGCCTATTTTGTGGTCGTTTTTGCCTTTACCATGTCGAGAGATAATTTCCCGTAAAGATTTTTTGTCTTGTTTGAGGGCAGACGTCATTTGGTTTTGATAGTACAGGTTGATGGTTGGTTGGATGTCTTGTCTTGGTTTTCTATCGAAGTGTCTTGTCATTTGTCGTTGCATTTCGTTTTCAACGTCAGAACTTGAAAAACCGTCGTTCACCAAGATCTATCTGATTCCTATCAATTATGAGATAGTCCTGTCCAATCGAGCAGTGATTAAATGCGCGTGTATGAAGAACCTTATTACGCTAATGTTACAGCGTCGAGGACACTCACTGTCAGCATTTAAGCACCGTTCGTTGTTATTCTGTTTTCGGTATGCAGTCGTTGGGAATCGCTGTGCTTGTCCATCAAGAGTCACGTCAAGAAAGTGTTTTATGTTTTGCACACTTCGTTCTTTCGTAATTTTAAGCCAGACTGTCCTTCAAAGGTGCTTTTGAGACGTCCTAGTCGGTCAATGTCCTAACTTCCACAGAGCTATCGTCTGCGTAGCGGTAGTATTAGAGAGAGAGAGAAAGAGAGAGAGAGAGAGAGAGAGAGAGAGAGAGAAGAGAGAGAAGAGAGAGAGAGAGAGAGAGAGGAGAGAGAGAGAGAGAGAGAGATGTATAAAAAATTAATATAAAGGTATAACTAAACTATATGTATGCATATGTACAAATGCAGTACTGGAACATATCGCAGTGTTTCCTTGGGAGGTATCTTGAAGGTCTCAGGAATAAGTTTTGGAAAAATCACA